>NC_069500.1:767769688-767827188 GCF_027579735.1 Bombina bombina | reverse complement strand
AACAGTCAACGCAAAATTGTTATTGTTTAAAAAGATAGATAATGCCTTTACTACCTATTCCCTAGCTTTGCACAAATATCATGGTTATATTAACATACTTTATAACCTTTAAACCTCTAAATGTTTGTCTGTTTCTAAGTCCCTAAAGACAGCCCCATGATCACATGTTTTTGTATTTGCTTTTCACATTAGGGGAAGCTAGTTCATGTGAGCCATTTGAGTTGACTGTCCCTTTAAATTCAAATAAAGATACCAAGAAAATGAAGAAAAGTTGATAATAGGAGTCAATTAGAAAGTTGCTTAAAATTGCACGCTCTGTCTAAATCATGAAAGTTTAATTTTGACAAGACTATTCCTTAAAAAATATAATATAAAAATTATTTTTTTTAAAGGGTTGGTCCCACCTTTTAGATAAGGGGTTTCATGTCTGTCATATATGATTTTCATAGTAATAATGATCACCTAGCAGCAACCACTAGCTTTATTTTCTTTTGTTGTTTGTGCAAAGGGTCATAGTTCCATGTTTCTCTAAGTAAATACATTTTTGAGGATATTTTAAAGGGACAGTAAAGTCAAAAATAAAATTTCATGATACAAATAGAGTATGCAATTTTAAACAACTTTTTAAGTTACTTCTATTATCTAATTTGCTTCATTCTCTTTGAATTCTGTAAATATACCTAGGTATGCTCAGGAGCAGAAATGCACTATTGGTAGCTAGCTGCTGATTGGCTGCTGCACATATATCTCCTTGGCATTGGCTCACCATATGTGTTCAGCTAGCTCCCAGAAGTACATTGCTACTCTTTCAGCAATGGATACCAACAAAATGAAGCACATTTGACAATAGAAGTCAATTGGAAAGCTCTATCTGAATCATGAAAATAAATGTTGGGTTTAATGTCCCTTTAATGATTGGGATATATGTGTACAAAAAAATATTTTATCTCCTAATATTTGATTACTAGTTTTTATTGCGAACCATAGGTATAAAATCCTTTTGGTTTTGGAAGTTGAATTGATGCTAAATATAGAAAGGAATAACATCCTGGTATTTACTAGGTGCACTACAAAAATACCTGGCTGCAACTAAATGGCTTTTTGCTATTTTTGGTTATGGCTGCAAACTAAAGTTATTTTTTTAAAGTGCTTGATTTAGTGAAAACCAAAAAATAAATAAATTAGAATATAAATGTCTAAAACCATTTCTGAACAGTGGCTGTAAAGGATCTTGTTAATGTACCTAATTTTCTTTGGTATTCTTTACAGTTAGAGGAAATGTACTCAGACAAACAGCTGAAGAGTTTATAGTGTTTAAAGGGACACTGAACCCAATGTTTTTCTTTCATGATTCAGATAGAGCATGACATTTTTAGCAACTTTCTAATTTACTCCTATTATCAATTTTTCTTCGTTCTCTTGCTATCTTTTATTTTAAAAGCAGGAATGTTAAATCTTAGCAGCCAGCCCATTTTAGGATCAGCACCATGGATAGCGCTTGCTTATTGAAGGCTTACATTTACCCACCAATAAGCAAGCATAACCCAGGTTCTCAACCAAAAATAGGCCGGCTCCTATGCATCACATTCCTGCTTTTTAAATAAAGATAAAAAGAGAAGGAAGAAAAATTGATAATAGGGGTAAATTAGAAAGTTGCTTAAAATTGCAAGCTCTATCTGAATCATGAAAGGAAAACATTTGGGTTTAGTGTCCCTTTAAATATGTTTAGGCTGACTTCTGCGGCTGCTTCTTGTTTACATTGGTTTTCTATAAAGAATACTGCAGTACTGACATTTTCAGTATAGGTGGTGGTTTTTATAAGCTAAACCACTGGTTTTCAAACCTGTCCTCAGGCCTCCCCAACAGGCCAGGTTTTCAGGATTACCTTGGATGAGATCAGGTAAAATAACCGTCTTTATTAATCAGCTGAGTATTTCACCTGTGCTCCAGTTCAGATATGCTCAAAATCTGGCCTGTTAGGGAGGTCTGAGGACAGGTGTGAAAACCAGTGAGATAAAGTGACAACAAAGTTAAAATCACACTTAAATTGATTGGATAGAACATCACATTTTAAACAACGTTCCAATTTACTTCTATTATCAATTTTTTGCTTAGTTCTTTTGGTATCCTTTGTTAAAGAGTAATCATATGTGAGTTCATGAGCATGCACGTGTCTTTTACCAGCAATGTTTGCAACAATATTTATAGCAATGTTATACATAGTTACAAATACTGCTGCCATAGACTGCTATAGACATCAACAAGTATAAAGACAATGCAATAGCACTTGTTCGTAAGTTTAAATTTCAAAATTAACTTTGCTGCTCTCTGTGTCATGTGACAGCCATCAACCAATAACAGACTTATATACATATACACTATGAACTCTAGCACATGCTCAGTAGGAGGTAGGAGAAAGTGTGTATATAAAAAGTAATGGAAGTAAATTGGAAAGTCTCTTAAAACGGCATGTTCTATCTGAATCCTGAAAGTTTAATTTTGACTTTAGTGTCCTTTTTAATTTTTCGATTTCAAAAACCAAATAGGCAGTGTATGAATCAATGTGTATATAACGTTGTAAAAACCCATTGTAGCAAACACACCACTGCCAAGATGTGCACACACCCGAGCCTAACTCAGTATGTTCACATGGAACATGGACATCAAGGTAAAGAACTACATTAATAATATGAGTAAATTAGATTTTTTTGAATCATCAAAGTTTAATTGTGACCTCCATGTTCATTTTATGGAACAGTAAACACTGTGATATTGTTTTATAGGGGTCGGTTTTTGAAGCTAGGGTGGACAGGGGCGTACATCTTCTCCTCTGTCAGCCCCAGCTCACCTCTGGTGGGCAGCAATCCGCTGGTGAAATTTACCATTGTACGCAAGCGCTATTTTGCTTTTGCGTGCAATGCCGCCCCCTGCCAGCGCATGTTTTACTGTTAGGTGGAAAAGAGGACAGGAAGCAGCGGTCTTATAACCGCAGCTTGATAAATACTGACTGCAGGTTCTCTTGTGAGAACCTGCAGTCGTAATGCGGCCAACGGCTTGATAAATTGAGTCCATAAAATGCTTAAATATGCGCAGTAAAACAACTTTGCAGTATACTTTTAATATTTATTTTGCCCAAATTTCTTGTCATTTAAGTCTTAAAATTGTGGATTTTCCAGTCCTGAGAACTGAAAGAGCATGTGGCAGACTTCACAAGCCTAACCTTGCCACATAACATTACCTAATTAACATAATGACAGTGGCTAGTCATGTCTTCTCCATACTCAATCCTTAAATGGTTCCTCTAAATAAGGGAGTTTAACCATTGAAAAAAAATTGCAGCAAAAAAAAACATGTGAAGGGAGAGGGAGGGAGGGGATGCTACACTACAGAAAAGGGGATGTAAGAGAGTGGGGGTTTAATTTAACAATCACTGGGTGGTGGGGAAGACCCCTACACTACAGCAAATAAAAAAGTATAAATCAATAAAAGAAAATAGCTATAAACTAGGTACTGCCAGACAGCTGCCAGTACCTAAGATGGTGGAGGCCTTTGGGAGGTGGGAGGGTTAGAGAGCTGTTTGGGACGGAACAAGGATTGGGAGGGTAAGGTGTGGTCCTACACTGCAGAAAAAAATAAAATGAAAGCCCTAAAACTTCATACTGGCAGACTGTCTGCCAGTACCTAAGATGGTACCAAGGAATGTAGGTGGTGGGGGGTAGAGCCATTTGGGAGGGAGGTGGGAGGTGTCAGGTTGGAAGGTATCCCCTTCACTGCAGGGGAATTTCAGTGGTGCACTGCTGCAATTAGTGGCCTTCTAATTAACAAAAAGCAATGGCAAAGCCATGTATGTCTGCTATTTTTGAGAAACCCAAAACTTGTAAAGTTATTTTTTTTTTTTTCATGTGATTGAATTTGGTGGTGAATAGTGGCAAGAAATATACAAATATATGGGTCCCTAGATCAATACCTTGGGATATATACTATAATATATATATATATATATATATATATATATATATATATATATATATATATATATATATATATATATATATATATATTTTATATATATATGTGGCTGCACATATATATCTCTTATCATTGGTTTACAGCTAGGTACCAGTAGTGCATTGCTGCTCTTTCAGCAAAGGATACCAACAAAATGAAGCAAACTTTATAATATAAGTACATTGGAAAGTTGTTTAAAATTGTATGTTCTATCTGTATCATGAATGAATATTTTTCAAGTCCCTTTAATTATGCTTAGCAAAAAACTTTGCACATTCTTTATTTGTTTTGTCTCTTTGGCTTGTAATTTACCTCTGACAGTTGTTTGTACTGCTCCCAGAGTGGTTGGAGTGCAGCCTTCAGGCTCCATATTTGGATCCTCCAACATGATACACAGAGATTACTTGATCAGTGTAGGAGGTACATTACATCTGTTAACAGTTAGCCACAGCAGAGAAGATAATATAAACAATAGTAAAGAGGCTTTATATGTTGTGTTTCCTTGAACTGCATTGGTTGCAATGCCAACATTGCTACTAAAATTACAGTGTTAAATGTTTTTTTAATAATTTACTTAAAGGGACAGTATACTGTAAAATTGTTTTTCCCTTAATGTGTTTTCAATTACTTTTTTAACTAACTGCAGAGTGTAAAATGTATGAGATTTGCTTTTTAAGGTTTATGTTTATGTATATGAATTGACTGATTTTGTGTTTTGAAGCCACAACCTAATAAAATAGGTTGAGCTTGTAGGTATAATCAGATCTCATTACTTTATCACATTATGTACATAAACATGCATCTTTATCTTATATCTGCTCGTAAAATAAAGACCAATACTTGGAGAGAACAATGGAAACTTATTTGTATTACCTTATCTCTTCTATATCCCACTGGGAGTGTAATTTCTTCTACTGGCTGTGTTTGCACAGCTTATCTATAGCTTGGACCTAAGGCCAGAAACTTTCAGAATAGGTGGGGATACCACAGGCTAAATTAACTATTTCAAACGCCAATATAAGGGTAACGTAAATACTTGTAAACAATTTAATACTCTCCAGCAGGTAAAGTGGATCATTGGGAACACATTTAAGGGGAGAAATATTTTGAGTAAACTGTCCCTTTAATTACTTAAGACATTTTTATTTATTATAATATTAATATTATGATGCTATTGCATGAAAATCTTTTCAGAAACATGAACAATTTTAAAATAGAAATACCGCTGGCGTTTAGAGCTTTTAGCATGCGCATTTACAGGAAGAAAAATCTATATGGTCAACATACAAGTGAAATATGCTGGGTAATTGATTCAGTATTGATGATGGCTGAGTAAAGTTACACATCGTTAGTTAAGGTCAATAACTGAAAAAAATTACACGCTCCAATGATATTTCTTAGTACAAAACCCCTTTAAATCACTTTAACCAATACTGTTAGTGGGTGAAGGTGTTACTAGACCACTGCTTTTTTACCTTATGGCAAATTCAGTAATGTCTATAATATTAAATAATGCAGTTGCAATAGTTATAAAAAATGTAACTAGTGTTGCAGTGTATTAGAAAAACTGTTTGTTAATGTAGTATGTGTATCCATTGATGTTTGTTCTGTTGTATAGCTGTTTATTATAGGGAGATGAAACTCAAAGTTGAAATTTCCTACAGAGCGTTTAATGAAGTTAAAGGGACATTGTACACTAGAATTTTTCTTTGTTGTAATGTTTTGTAGATTATATAGCCCATCTGGATGTGTTTTTGCAAAAATGTTACAGTTTTCCTTATTTTTAAAAAACATTGTGCTGATTTTCAGACTCCTAACCAAGCCCACAAATTTTAGATGCATACTGATATATACAGACTTCAGATTGCTTCTGTTTGTATAATGGGTCTTTTCATATGCAGGAGTGTCCCAGCGTAACCTCATAACAGAGCTAAATTAGGAGCTTCTAAGTAAGTTTTTAAAAAGCTTTTTATACTGTATTTTAAATCAG
The DNA here is from genome assembly GCF_027579735.1 of Bombina bombina. NCBI lineage: Eukaryota > Metazoa > Chordata > Amphibia > Anura > Bombinatoridae > Bombina > Bombina bombina. The sequence continues at coordinate 767,821,190 of NC_069500.1, read as the reverse complement.
TATCTGTGCATATTCTTCTCTATGGTAGTGTCTATTACATGCAGTAAATGAAAATTGGTGTGTACTGTCACTTTAAGAGAAGTTTTAATTTTCTCTATTATCAAAGTTACTTCTGTTGAGAAGCATGTCTAGTAAGACTTAGGGGCTGCAATTCACTGCTGGGAGCTGGTTGGGGATTTGGCGGTTACACACATATTCCTCTTTTCATTGGCTCACCAGATGTGTTTAGTTCTGGAGCTGCCTTTAACTATGTGTTTATAAGATTTGCAGGGGTAATAACATTATTATATGCAAGCAACAGTGCAATATTTAAAAGCTCTAACACAGAGTATTTTCTTATTGCGCTATGTATAAGTTCCAGAATGAAAAGTATGTCAAATAATTAACCATCAATTTAACAAATAGCAAATAAGTTTAATGAAAATATATAACCAATTCAAGGTCCGACGTTTATTGAAAGGTCATTTAAGGTGAAACAATAATAAAGATTATTGAGATTAAATTAATGAAAGTAATAAAAAATTATTGCAAAGAGATAATATGATGAATAGTTAAACTACTTAAAAATGAAACAGGCTCTTTCCTAGAAATGTAAAAAGATTGCAAAAAAGCACATGGCAATTTCTTAGGTTTTATATTTAACATTAAAGGTAAATGAGACACAACTATTTTCTTTCATGATTCAGATAGAACATACAATATTAAACACCAATTTACTTCTATTATCTCATTTGCTTCCTTCTCTTCATACCCTTAGTTGAACATCATACCTAGGTATAGGTAGGCTCAGGAGAAGCAATGCACTACTGTGAGCTAACTGCTGATAGGTGGCACTGTTGCCATTGGCTCCACCAATGTGCTCAGCTAGCTCCCAGTAGTACATTGCTGCTGCTTCAACAAAGGATACCAAGAGAATGAAGCAAATTTGATAATAGATGTACATTGGAAAGATGTTCAGAATGGTATGCATTATTTGCATCATCAAAAAAAAAATTGGGGTTTCATGTCCCTTTACACACAAAATTACCCCCTTATAAAATAAGTTACCCTCTTGTACTATTTAATGGCTCTAACTATGGTGTCAATTCTAATGTAGTTAATTAAGATTTGTGGTTGTTTTTTTGGCTCCTGATACACCTTTTTTTTTTACATTGGAACAACCACAATGCAAACGATAAGACCATTCTGGTATTGGAATGATATTGGATGGGATACTGGATAAAGACACCCATCAACTTAGATCAACTTTGCCTTTCACCATCCACCCAACCACAAGTTATTGACTAAATATCAACAACAAAATCCACATTTCAAATTTAATAGACAAAGGCATCTTAAAAATGCTCATCACCCACAGATCAACTGAAAACACACCGGCTAAACACATAAGGCATGCAGGAGTGCAATAATAAACCCTTTTGTAAGGCATTAGACCCTGCCCCTTGGGCAGGGCAAGAGAGGCACCCACCTTCGGCCCTGTGCTTTGGAGGGTCCCACACTTTTATGGGTGAGGGTATGAGAAGGTGCAATTTATATCCTGTATTTAGTTTATGAAGAAGGGCATCAGGAGATGTAATAAATACTGTTATTTATCATTTATATAGGTAATACTGAATGTCGGGTTGTGTTCGTATTATGAGCTGTAAGTAAACTTTTTTTGCTCGTGCGCTAACCCCATGAGCGCAAAAAGCCGAAGTTAGACTATCGCATGCACGTTCACTATTTCCCCATAGAAGTCAATGGAGAAAAAAAAGTGGAAAAAAACTCCCAATCTTGTGCAAACCTGATCGCATATTCTCAAGTGCGCTTACCCGACATAAAAATATGAGTATTTCCCATTCCAATGTTCTTCACATACAAGAATATGTTCTATTTATTCTTAAATAAATATTTCTACATATATGTGATGTTTTTTGTACAATATATATCTATGCCTATATCTATTCATGATTATGTATAGGTATTGAATTATTTATATATATATATATATATATATATATATATATATATATATATATATATATATATATATATATATATAAATATCTATTTATAAATAATTAGAACATATTCCCCTATGTGCAGAACATTGGAATGTGAAATATTTACAATAAATACATAGTTAACACCTTTATTAAATATGAATATTGTATAAATATGTCTTTACATGTTTTCATCTACTTAACTGCAAAGGGCACAAATGCACTTCTATATATATCTATATATGTGTACATATGTATTTATGTGTTTATTTGTATATACATGTCTGTTAATGCATATATAAACATATAAATACAGTATGTATACATATAAAGACATATAAATATGCATACACATAAATCTGTAGACATGTAGATGTACGTATTTCAATGTTAAAACCCTTTGCCTGCCTTTTCTTTTGTAACACCTGTCTTTGAGACCTTATATTTAAATAATTTTTTTTTGATTGTGTTATTATCAGTGTAACTGTACTTTGTAATGTATTTTCGATGTGTTTAGTTTCGCAAAACAGTTAACCTGAGCTCTGAAGTTGCGGTAATCATTCTAGCGTAAGTCGTTTACTTTCAAATTGTAATACCATCAGTAAGTCTGACGAGCTCAAACACCCGCAATAAACCCCTTTATCGCTTGCGTGCAAACGTTTGCGCTCCACTCGTGATCTGCCGCTCTATGTGGAGTTACATTTTGGGTTTAATGTTCCTTTAAGCTTTATTCTAGATAAGCACACTTTTACATAAATACAAAGCATTTAAATGTTTTTTACTATAGGTTATCTTTTAGCTTATGGTGAATGGCTAAAAGCTTTCAGTCTTATTCCTACTGCTTGTTCTTGCCAAGTTGTTCTGTACGTGTCACGGACTCTTTATAACCCGCCAGGCTCACAAAGATTTTCTTTCTTTTTTTGGTGTATAATTTATGTGGCGTCGTTGTACAGAAGCATGTAATTTGAAGCACATTGCTCTCTCTACTTTAACTTCAACACAGGCTATGCTTTTTTTTCTTAGTGTATGGAATAGACCATTTGAAAAGGGCAGCCATGAAATAAATAAGTAACTGGGGGAAAAAAAAGGCATTAGACATAGGACAGGAACAATTTTTTTATTTTAGAAATAAAAATGCAAGAACAAGAGGTCGTAAGTATAAGCTTGAAGTCCAAAAGCACAAGGGAAATGTGTTAAAATATAAATAAAAGGGTAGTGGACTAAGAGAATGTATATTCAGTGAAATTGGTAGGAACTTTCAAACAACCTTAAAGGGACAGTATACACCAATTTTCATATAACTTCATGTAATACTATAAAGAATAATATGCGCAGATACTGAACTAAAAATCCAGTATAAAACCTTTTTAAAACTTACTTAGAAGCGCTTAGTTTAGCATTGTTGATGATTGTTGATGGGATACCCACTGAAAGGGGCTGGGTAAACAAAAAGAACAGACACTCCCCCCTTCCCTGAATAACTGTGGAGCTTGATTAGGAGTCTGAAAATCAGCACAATGTTCTTAAAAATAAGCACAATTATTATTATTAAAACACTACCAGGTGGGCTATATAAATGGATCAGCTACAAAACATTTATGCAAAGAAACATCTAGTGTACAATGTCCCTTTAAAGGAATAGAAAAGTATTTAGAAGACAACATTTTAAAATGTTTTTTTTTTTTTTTTGCAAAATGGATGTTCCTGTACTGAGATTGTGTTTTTTGTATGGCTATGAGGTGTTACACAGTAATACAAACACTTCCTGCTAACTGCAAAATTTAAAATAAACAGCATTAACATATTTTAAATAGTGTTCTTTAAAGTGATTGTAAAGATTAATGATTTAAAGCCCAGTATCTAAATCGAATCTTAAAAACATAGGCACTTTAAGTCATTAAACTTTACAATGAAGCTTCTTTTTCCTTCTTAATATGAGTCCACGGCATCATTCCTTACTGTTGGGAAATACTGAACCTTGCCACCAAGAGGAGGCAAAGACACCCCAGCCAAAGGCTTAAATACTCCCCCACTTCCTTCATATCCCAGTCATTCTTTGCCTTTCGTGACAGGAGGTTGGCAGAATAGTGTCAGAAGATTTGGAGTAGTTCCTTATGAAGGGTATCTACCCTTCGAAATGGGACTGGAGTTTTAAGTAGTCTTGTCAGCCTCTCAGTGAGACCATTGATGAATGTTAGAGTCTGGAGATTCAGGGAGAGTCTTTCTGTGAACCAATCCAGACTCGTATTAATAGCTCCTAAACAATCAGTGTTGACGAGTTTCACTGCCTGCTTCCATCACTCAAGTCCATGTCAGGAGTGATGCTACAAGACTGTCAAACTTGAGAGGCTGTGTTTCTGTTCCACGGCATAGATTCCGGTAAGATCGTTTAATTTTTATTTTACACATATAACGCACAAAGACAGGGTCACAGTGTGGCTCCTTTTATCTGTATGGAATCAAGGGTTAATATCTCTGTATGGGGGATTATTGAACAGGGGGGATTAATCACATAATTTTATTTTATTATGATTATGCTGCAACATGTGTGAGATGAGGCTCTGGCAGATGTTGGAACGTACAGGTTTTACTTTCATTTTGGAAGCTGCGCAGCCTGGCTTGGCGCACTTTTTTCCTATTATAGCAGGGGCGGTCCTGCATTGCGCACCATGTGACCGGGTGTGGTTACACTGATTTCCTCTTTCCTGGCCGCGGTATACCCGCCTGCTCAATTATGTTCCACATGCCTTAATAAAGTAATCATGTCAAAGAAAGTTAATATGTTTGATACTACTGAGCTGTCCACCTCTGAGGAGTCTCCGTCCCGTGAGGTGCGCACCCTACAATCATCTCCTAATACACATGCAGCTTCCCGTAGCACTCCTAATCCTCCATCTGGAGGGGCCCTTTTACCGCCAGACTTTACTGAGCAGTTACAAACGGCAGTGTCTGCGGCATTTAGTGCTTTACCTCGCCCTGCTAAGCGCAAGCGAAAGGTAAAATATTGCTATCCTTCCCAGGGGTCATCTACTAGCTTATTGGATTTATCTGATACAAGATTATCCGATGATGAAGACGCCTCTGATACTTCAGAGGGTTCTCTTTCTGGGTCGGAATCTGCTGCCTCTAAGCCTCCAGCTGCGGAGGAACCAGACTTTAGATTTAGGATTGAACATTTACGTTTTCTGCTAAAAGAAGTTTTGGCTACTTTAGAGGTTCACGAGCCTAAATTGCCTGAGGAACCTTTGATTCCTAAATTAGATAAGGTCTACAAGGACAGGGTTGTACCACAGACTTTCCCGTTTCCCGTAAAGATGGAGAACATTATTAAGAATGAATGGCAAAGAATTGGTTCTTTTTTCCCCTTCTTCTTCCTTTAAAAAATTGTTCCCGGTTCCGGACTCCCACTTGGAGTTGTGGGTTTCCATCCCCAAGGTGGATGGCGCTATCTCCACGCTTGCTAAACGCACTACTATCCCCCTTGAGTAAAGTTAATCGTTTAAAGAGCCCATGGATAAGAAAATAGAAACTCTTTTAAGAAAGATGTTTCAACATACAGGATATTTTGTTTCAACCGGCAGCGGCTGTTGCTGCGGTTGCTGGAGCGGCTACCTACTGATGCGACTGCTTATTTGAGTTGATCGAGGTGGAAGGTCCCCTCAATGTGATTCAGGAAAGAATTAAGGCCTTAAGGGTGGCTAATTCTTTTATTTGTGATGCAAATATGCATATTATTCGCTTGAATGCCAAGGCTTCAGGTTTTTCTGTTCAAGCCCGTAGGGCACTCTGGCTGAAGTCCTGGTCTGCGGACATGACTCCGAAGTCAAGACTTCTTTCCCTCCCATTTAAGGGAAAGATTCTATTTGATCCAGGCCTGGACTCAATTATCTCCACGGTTACTGGAGGCAAAGGTGCCTTTTTACCACAGGATAAGAAGAACAAACCTAAGGGACAAGGTCCTAATTTTTGTTCCTTTCGTTCGGATAAATCCCAACGTCAGCAGCCCTCCGCAAAGCCTGAACAATCCAAGGGGACTTGGAAGCCGGCTCAGTCCTGGATAAAAATCCAAGCAGAACAAGAAGCCCGCCGAGACAAATTCGGCATGAAGGGGCGGCCCCCGATCCTGCTCTGGATCTCGTAGGGGGCAGACTATCACTCTTTTTGGAAGCTTGGTTTGGGGACGTTTAAGACCCGTGGGTCCGGGAAGTCATCGCTCAGATACAGGATTCATGTTCAGGTTTCAAGTCTAATCCACCCAGGGGCATATTCCTCTTGTCAAACCTGTCTTGAAGGCCAGAAAAGAGAGAGGCCTTTCTAGGGTGCGGGAGGGATCTCTCCTCCCTGGGAGTCATTATCCCGGTGCCTCTTGCATAAAGAGGTCTGGGATACTACTCAAACCTTTTTGTGGTCCCGAAGAAGGAGGGAACTTTGCGCCCGATTCTGGACCTAAAGTGCTTAAACAAATTCCTATCTGTCCCCTCGTTCAAGATAGACGATAAGGAGGTCCATCCTTCCCTTAGTTCAGGAAGGACATTTCATGACCACGATAGATCTGAAGTATGCTTACCTTCACGTTCCAATACACAAGGAACACTTCAAGTTCCTAAGGTTTGCGTTCCTGGACCAGCACTTCCAGTTTATTGCACTTCCGTTTGGTCTAGCTACTGCTCCAAGAGTTTTTACGAAAGGTTCTAAGGGCTCTGCTTGGAGTGGTCAGAACCAGAGGTATAGCAGTAGCGCCATACTTGGACGATATTCTGGTTCAAGTAGCATCCTATCATCTGGCAGAAGACCATTCGAAAGCTCTTCTATTTCTTCTTCGATCTCATGGATGGAAGATAAACTTAGAAAAGAGTTCTCTTATTCCCAATACCAGGGTGGAATTCCTGGGTACTATAATAGATTCCATATCCATAAGGATATTCCTTACAGACCAGAGACGTTGCAAGCTAATTTCTGCTTGTCTTGCCTCCAAACCTCCTCAAGGCCCTCTGTGGCTCGGTGTATGGAGGTGATTGGTCTCATGGTGTCCAGCATGGACATCATTCCTTTTCCCAGATTCCATCTCAGACCGCTTCAGCTGTGCATGCTGAGATAGTGGAACGGCGATCATTCGGGTCTGTTTTAACATATTTCTCTGGACAACTGGTCAAGAGAATTGCTCTCCTGGTGGCTCTGTCCAGATCACCTGTCCCAAGGGACATTCTTCTGGAGACCATATTGGAGATTGTGACTACGGATGCAAGTCTCTCAGGATGGGGAGCTGTTTGGGGTGCCAGGAAGGCACAGGGCCCAGTATCTCGGATTCTGGAGTGGACGGAGGCCCACAATTGCTCGCTGTCAGCGATCCACATCCCGGGTGTGGACAACTGGGAAGCGGATTTCCTCAGCAGACAATCCTTTCATCCAGGGGAATGGTCTCTCCATCCCAAGGTGTTTGCGGGGATTTGCAACAGATGGGAGACGCCAGAGATAGATCTCATGGCGTCCCAACTCAATTTCAAGCTACCCAGATATGGGTCGCAGTCCAGGGATCCTCAGGCGGAGCTAATAGATGCATTAGCAGTGCCTTAGAGGTTTAATCTAATTTACATTTTTCTGCCGTTACCACTTCTTCCTCGTGTAGTGGCCCGCATAAAGCAGGAGCAGGCTTCAGTGGTACTGATTGCTCCATCGTGGCCACGAAGGATGTGGTTCGCGGACCTGGTGGGGATGTCCTCATCTCCTCTATGAAAGTTACCTTGTAGAAGGGATCTGCTGGAAAAGGGTCCCTTTGTTCATCAAAATTTAGATTCTCTGAGGCTGACTGCAGGGAGATTGAACGCTTAGTCTTATTGACACTCTCCTTCAGGCTCGTAAGCTTGTTACTTGTCGCATCTATCATAAGGTGTGGAGAGCTTACTTATTCTGGTGTGAAGAACGTGGTTTCGCCTGGCATAAGGTTAAGGCTGCCAGGATTCTTTCCTTTCTCCAGGAGGGTCTGGAGAAGGGCCTTTCTGCCAGTTCCCTGAGGAGACAGATTTCGGCCCTTTCTGTTTTACTACACAACAAGCTCGCAGAGCTCCCTGACGTGCAATCCATCATTAAGGCTCTGATCAGGATCAGACCTGTGTTTAGATGTAACGCTCCATCTTGGAGTTTGAATCTTGTTCTTAAATTTTTGCAGCAGGCTCTGTGTGAGCCTATGCATTCGTTAACAGTAAATTGTCTTGGAAGGTTCCTTTTCTATTGGCTATTGTGTCGGCATGCAGAGTTTCTGAAATGGCTGCCTTGCAATGTGAGCCTCCTTATCTGGTGTTACACACTGATAAGGCTGTCCTACGTAACCGTTTGGATTTTCTTCCTAAGGTGGTATCTGATCGTAACATCAATCAGGAGATTGTGGTTCCTTCCTTGTGTCCTAATCCTTCTTCTTCGAAGGAACGTTTACTTCATAATTTGGATGTGGTTCGAGCTTTGAAGTTTTATATTCAAGCTACTAAGGATTTTAAACAAACTTCTTCCTTGTTTGTTATCTACTCTGGGAAGCATAAGGGTCTGAAGGCTTCTTCTATTTTCTTATCGTTTTGGTTGAGGAGTGTTATACGCTTATCTTATGAGTCAGCGGGACTTAGACCTCGTCAGAGGATTACGGCTCATTCCACTAGAGATGTGGCTTTCTCTTGGGCCTTTAAAAAGGAGGCCTTTATGGATAAGATTTGTAAGGCGGCTACCTGGTCCTCCTTACATACTTTTTCAAAATTATACAAATTTGAATAAGCAGCTATTGGGGGAAAGGTTTTGCAGAATGTGGTACCCTCAGATTAGGGTCTGCCTTTCTTTGACCCCTCCCGTTATCATTCAGTGTCTTCTAGAGCTTGGGTATAGTTTTCCCAACAGTAAGGAATGATGCCGTCGACTCTCCTCTTATTAAGAAGGAAAGCATAAATTATGCTTACCTGATAATTTCATTTCCTTCTGTAGGAGGAGACTCCACAGCTCTCGCCTGTATACTCCGATGGGCGGACCAAATTTTTTTTAATCTTCCAGCACCATTTATACACTGATATTTCTCCTATTGTTCCTTGTTCCCTTGGCAGAATGACTGGGATATGATAGATGTAGGGGGGGAGTATTTAAGCCTTTGGCTGGGGTATCTTTGCCTCCTCCTGGTGACCAGGTTCAGTATTTCCCAACAGTAAGGAATGATGCCTTAGACTCTCCTCATACAGAAGGAAATGAAATTATCAGGTAAGCATAATTTATGTTTTTTAAATACTTACAATTTTGTTATGGTAAACATACCACCAATCCTCTACCCGCATCTCCTTCAGTATTTAGCATATCAATAATGTATCCGGCTTCTTCCAATCGTTGCGTGCCTCACGAGCTGGAGGCTAAAGGGGGCATGCAACAATTGGAGGAAGCCGGATTCGTCATCAATCTGCTAAATACAGAAGGACATGCAGGTGGAGGATTGGTGTTATGTTTGCCGTAACGAAATAATAAGTATTTAAAAAAAGAAGCGTCTTTGTAAGGTTTAACCCTTTAATGACTGGACATTTCAGACTAAAACTTCCCAAAAAAGACCAGAGCAATTTTAGCATTTTTGCCATCACTACATTTAAACAGAAATAGAGACTTTTTTTTTATATTTACCTATCAAAACTATATATATATTTTTTAAGAGATAACCCAAAGTATTGATCTAGGCCCATTTTGGTATATTTTATGCCACCATTTCACCTCCAAATGCGATCAAATAAAAAAAATCATTAACTTTTTCACAAACTTTCGGCTAGATTACGAGTTTTTGTCGGTAAGGCTTGCGGGGCTAACGCACAGTTTATGCTCACCGCTCACCTACAAACAAAAAAGTGATCGGAGAGCAAAATTTAGCTACACATCTCACCTCAATACCAGCGCTGCTTACGGTAGCGATGAGCAGGTAAAACGTGCTTGTGCACGATTTCCCTATAGGAATCAATGGGCCTGATTCGGCTGAAAAAAAGTCTTAACACCTGCAAAAAAGCAGCGTTCAGCTCCTAACGCAGCCCCATTGATTCCTATGGGAAAATACTTTTTATGTCTACACCTAACACCCTAACATGAACCCTGAGTCTAAACTCCCCTAATCTTACACTTATTAACCCCTAATCTGCCGCCCTGACATCGCCGACACCTGCATTATATTATTAACCCCTAATCTGCCGCTCTGGACACCGCCGCCGCCTACATTATACTTATGAACCCCTAATCTGCTGCCCCCAACATCGCCGACACCTACATTATAGTTATTAACCCCTATTCTGCCGCCCCCAATGTCGTTGCAACCTACCTACAATTATTAAACCCTAATCTGCCGCCCCCAACGTCGCTGCAACTATAATAAAGTTATTAACCCCTAAAACTAAGTCTAACCCTAACCCTAACTTAAATATAATTTAAATAAATCTAAATAAAAATGCTATTATTAAATAAATTATTCCTATTTAAAACTAAATACTTACCTATAAAATAAACCATAAGATAGCTACACCATAACTAATAGTTACATTGTATTTATCTTAGGGTTTATTTTTAAATTTGTATTTATTTTAACTAGATAGAATAGTTATTAAATAGTTATTAACTATTTAATAACTACCTAGCTAAAATAAATACAAAAGTACCTGTAAAATAAAACCTAACCTAAGTTACACTAACACCTAACACTACACTACAATTAAATAAATTACCTAAATTAACTACAATTAATTACAATGAAATTAAATAAACTAAATTACGAAAAAAACAAACACTAAATTACAGAAAAAAATAAAATAATTACAATTTTTTAAAACTAATTAAACCTAATCTAATCCCCCTAATAAAATAAAAAAGCCCCCCAAAATAATAAAAATCCCTACCCTACACTAAATTACAAATAGCCCATTGCCCCAAAGTAATCAGCTCTTTTACCTGTTAAAAAAAAAGACAACCCACCACCCACACACCCAACCCTACTCTAAAACCCACCCAATCCCCCCCTTAATAAAACCTAACACTAACCCCCTGAAGATCACCCTACCTTGAGACGTCTTCACCCAACCAGGCAGAAGTGGTCCTCCAGAGGGTCCGAAGTCTTCATCCTATCCGGGCAGAAGAGGTCCTCCAGACGGGCAGTAGTCTTCATCCAGGCGGCATCTTCTATCTTCATCCATCCGGAGTGGAGCGAGTCCATCTTCAAGACATCCGATGCGGAGCATCCTCTTCCTTCCGATGACTAACACTAAATGACGGTACCTTTAAGTGACGTCATCCAAGATGGCGTCCCTTCAATTCCGATTGGCTGATAGAATTCTATCAGCTAATTGGAATTAAGGTAGAAAAAATCCTATTGGCTGATCCAATCAGCCAATAGGATTGAACTTCAATCCTATTGGCTGATCCAATTAGCCAATAGCATTGAGCTCACATTCTATTGGCTGATTGGATCAGCCAGTAGAATGCAAACTCAATCCTATTGGCTGATTGGATTAGCCAATAGGATTTTTTCTACCTTAATTCCGATTGGCTGATAGGGTACGACGCTTGTCGTTAAGGGGTTGAGGACTTAAAGTGCCCATCTTTTTAAGATTATTTTTAGATATTGGGCTTTTTAATTCATTAAACTTTACAATCACTTTAATGTACCTAACACAATTTATAAGAGTTTTCTGCCCCTATATTTTTGGACTCAGGCAAAAGTAATTGCACTCCCCTATTTATAAGTTTGGAAAATATTTAAAGGCACATGATGTACAATGTCAAAAATACACTTTCTTCTATAAGGTACGACGAGTCCACGGATTCATCCTTTACTTGTGGGATATTATCCTCCTGCTAACAGGAAGTGGCAAAGAGCACCACAGCAGAGCTGTCTATATAGCTTCTCCCTTAGCTCCACCCCCAGTCATTCTCTTTGCCTACTCTAAGTACTAGGAAGGGTAAAGTGAAAGAGGTGATAAAATATTAGTTTTTAATTTCTTCAAGCAAGAGTTTTTTGTTTTAAATGGTACCGGTGTGTACTATTTACTCTCAGGCAGCAGATGGATGAAGACTTCTGCCTGGAGGATGATGATCTTAGCATTTGTCACTAAGATCCAGTACAGTTCCCACAGAGGCTGAGGGGTACAAGAAACTTCAGTGTGAGGAACGTTTTCATGCTATATAGCAGTGAGGTATGTTCAGTAATTTTTTCTGGAGAGACAGTGGCCTCTAGTTATCAAGCCGTCAACCTCAAATACGCTGGAATTCCGCAGCGTATTTGTGGCGAGGCTGATTCGCCTAAGTTATCAAGCCCTGCTGCCCGGCAAAAGTAGAATTTTGTGACGTAAGCTTCGATCCGCCGCACTCAGTCCGACACAGATCGATTCTTACGTCACTCCAGATGTTCCGAACACAAGTTCGGCACAATATGACTACTTTTGCTAGTTATCAAAAAACTAGCAGGTACGCTCGGCACTTTTCCGGCCCAGCGTACCTGGTTTTCAATCCGCCGCCCTGGAGGCGACGGATCCCATAGGAATCAATGGGAGTCTGACCATAGCGAAAGTTCATGTTCGCTGCTGCCCGACATCCCATTGATTCCTATGGGAGATGTCTGCACCTAACACCCTAACATGTACCTCGAGTCTAAACACCCCTAATCTGTCCCCCCCTACACCGCCGCAACTAAATAAATGTATTACCCCCTAAGCCGCCGCTCCCGGAGCCCACGCCACTCTAATAAACTGATTAACCCCTAAACCGCCGCTCCCGGACCTCGCCGCCACTATAATAAATATGTTAACCCCTAAACCGCCGCTCCCGGACCCCGCCGCAACTATAATAAATATGTTAACCCCTAAACTGCCGCTCCCAGACCCCGCCACAACTATAATAAATTATTAACCCCTAAACCTAAGTCTAACCCTAACCCTAACACCCACCTAACTTAAATATTAATTAAATACATCTAAATAAATATTCTTATTAACGAAATTAATCCTATTTAAAACTAAATACTTACCTTTAAAATAAACCCTAATATAGCTACACTATAACTAATAATTATATTTTAGGATTTATTTTTATTTTACAGGCAAATTTCAATTTATTTTAACTAGGTACAATAGCTATTAAATAGTTATTAACTATTTAATAGCTACCTAGATAAAATAAAGTCAAATTTACCTGTAAAATAAATCCTAACCTAAGTTACAATTACACCTAACACTACACTATCATTAACTAAATTATTCCTATTTAAAACTAAATACTTACCTGTAAAATAAACCCTAAGATAGCTGCAATGTAATTAATAATTACATTGTAGCTATTTTAGGATTTATATTTATTTTACAGGTAACTTTGTATTTATTTTAGCTAGTTAGAATAGTTATTAAATAGTTATTAACTATTTAATAACTACCTACCTAAAAGAAGTACAAAATTACCTGTAAAATAAATCCTAACCTAAGTTACAATTAAACCTAACTCTACACTATCATTAAATTAATTAAATAAATTAGCTACAAATAACTACAATTAAATACAATTAAATAAACTAACTAAAGTACAAAAAATAAAAAAAACTAAGTTGCAAAAAATAAAAAAAAGTTACAAACATTTAAAAAATATTACAACAATTTTAAACTACTTACACCTAATCTAAGCCCCCTAATAAAATAACAAAGCCCCCCAAAATAAAAAAATGCCCTACCCTATTCTAAATTATGAAAGTTAACAGCTATATTACCTTACCAGCCCTTAAAAGGGCCTTTTGCGGGGCATGCCCCACAGTATTCAGCTCTTTTGCCTGTAAAATAAAAATACAACCCCCCCAACATTAAAACCCACCACCCACACACCCCTACTCTAACCTAACCCCCCCCTTAAATAAACCTAACACTACCCCCCTGAAGATCATCCTACCTTTAGCCGTCTTCAGCCAGCCGACCACCGATGGAATAGAAGAGGACATCCGCAGCGGCCGAAGGCATCATCCAAGGGGCACTGAAAAAGTCTTCCATCCGATTGAAGTCATCATCCAAGGGGCGCTGAAGAGGTCTTCCATCCGATTGAAGTCTTCATCCAGGCGGCGTCTTCAATCTTCATCCATCCGGAGCGGAGCAGAGCCATCTTCAGACGAGCCGACGCGGAGCCATCTTCTTCCACCGACGACTTCCCGACGAATGACGGTTCCTTTAAGTGACGTCATCCAAGATGGTGTCCCTCGAATTCTGATTGGCTGATAGGATTCTATCAGCCAATCGGAATTAAGGTAGGAAAAATCTTATTGGCTGATCCAATCAGCCAATCAGATTGAGCTTGCATTCTATTGGCTGATCTGAACAGCCAATAGAATGCGAGCTCAATCTGATTGGCTGATTCAATCAGCCAATCAGATTTTTCCTACCTTAATTCCGATTGGCTGATAGAATCCTATCAGTCAATCGAAATTCGAGGGACGCCATCTTGGATGACGTCACTTAAAGGAACCGTCATTCGTCGGGAAGTCGTCAGTGGATGAAGATGGCTCCGCGTCGGCTCGTCTGAAGATGGCTCCGCTCCGGATGGATGAAGATTGAAGACGCCGCCTGGATGAAGACTTCAATCGGATGGAAGACCTCTCCAGCGCCCCTTGGATGATGACTTCAATCGGATGGAAGACTTCTTCAGCGCCCCTTGGATGATGACTTCGGCCGCTTCGGATGTCCTCTTCTGTTCCATCGGTGGTCGGCTGGCTGAATACAGCTAAAGGTAGGATGATCTTCAGAGGGGTAGTGTTAGGTTTATTTAAGGGGGTTTGGGTTAGAGTAGGGGTGTGTGGGTGGTGGGTTTTAATGTTGGGGGGGTTGTATTTTTTTTTTACAGGCAAAAGAGCTGAATACTTTGGGGCATGCCCCGCAAAAGGCCCTTTTAAGGGCTGGTAAGGTAATAGAGCTGTTAACTTTCGTAATTTAGAATAGGGTAGGGCATTTTTTTATTTTGGGAGGCTTTGCTATTTTATTAGGGGGCTTAGATTAGGTGTAAGTAGCTTAAAATTGTTGTAATATTTTTTAAATGATAGAATCCTATCAGCCAATCGGAATTCGAGGGACGCCATCTTGGATGACGTCACTTAAAGGAACCGTCATTCGTCGGGAAGTAGTTGGTGGATGAAGATGGCTCCGCGTTGGCTCGTCTGAAGATGGCTCCGCTCCGGATGGATGAAGATTGAAGACGCCGCCTGGATGAAGACTTCAATCGGATGGAAGACCTCTCCAGTGCCCCTTGGATGATGACTTCAATCGGATGGAAGACTTCTTCAGCGCCCCTTGGATGATGACTTCGGCCGCTGCGGATGTCCTCTTCTGTTCCATCGGTGGTCGGCTGGCTGAAGACGGCTAAAGGTAGGATGATCTTCAGAGGGGTAGTGTTAGGTTTATTTAAGGGGGGTTTGGGTTAGAGTAGGGGTGTGTGGGTGGTGGGTTTTAATGTTGGGGGGGTTGTATTTTTTTTTACAGGCAAAAGAGCTGAATACTTTGGAGCATGCCCCGCAAAAGGCCCTTTTAAGGGCTGGTAAGGTAATAGAGCTGTTAACTTTCGTAATTTAGAATAGGGTAGGGCATTTTTTTTTATTTTGGGAGGCTTTGTTATTTTATTAGGGGGCTTAGATTAGGTGTAAGTAGCTTAAAATTGTTGTAATATTTTTTAAATGTTTGTAACTTTTTTTTATTTTTTGTAACTTATTTTTTTTTATTTTTTGTACTTTAGTTAGTTTATTTAATTGTATTTAATTGTAGTTATTTGTAGCTAATTTATTTAATTAATTTAATGATAGTGTAGAGTTAGGTTTAATTGGAACTTAGGTTAGGATTTATTTTACAGGTAATTTTGTATTTCTTTTAGCTAGGTAGTTATTAAATAGTTAATAACTATTTAATAACTATTCTAACTAGCTAAAATAAATACAAAGTTACCTGTAAAATAAATAAAAATCCTAAAATAGCTACAATGTAAATATTAATTACATTGTAGCTATCTTAGGGTTTATTTTACAGGTAAGTATTTAGTTTTAAATAGGAATAATTTAGTTAATGATAGTGTAGTGTTAGGTGTAATTGTAACTTAGGTTAGTTTTTATTTTACAGGTAAATTTCTCTTTATTTTAACTAGGTAGCTATTAAATAGTTAATAACTATTTAATAGCTAAAATAAATTGAAATTTGCCTGTAAAATAAAAATAAATCCTAAAATAGCTACAATATAATTATTATTTATATTGTAGCTATATTAGGGTTTATTTTAAAGGTAAGTATTTAGTTTTAAATAGGAATAATTTAGTTAATAAGATTTATAATATTTAGATGTATTTACTTAATATTTAAGTTAGGGGGGTGTTAGGGTTAAACTTAGGTTTAGGGGTTAATAATTTTATTATAGTGGCGGCGGTGTAGGGGGGCAGGATAGGGGTTAATAAATTTATTATAGGTGGCGACGGTGTAGGGGGGGGAGATTAGGGGTTAATAAGTTTAATATAGGTGGCGGCGGGGTCCGAGAGCGACGGTTTAGGGGTTAAACAATTTATTTCGTTGCGGCAGGGTCCGGGATCGGCAGGATAGGGGTTAATAAATTTATTATAGGTGGCGGTGGTATAGGGGGTGCAGGATAGGGGTTACTAGGTATAATGTAGGTGGCGGTGGGCTCCGGGAGCGGCGGTTTAGGGGTTAATACATTTATTATAGTTGCGGTGGGGTCTAGGAGCGGCGGTTTAGGGGTTAATAACTTTATTTAGTTGCGGGGGGCTCCGGGGGGCGCCGGTATAGGGGGTAGAACAGTGTAGTTTAGTGTGGGTGCTTAGTGACAGCTTATCAATAAAGCTGGGAAAAAAAACGAAGAGCAGCGAGATCGGATGAATGATAACTATCACAGTCCGCTGCTCATCGCCCCGTACTTGGTGCGCAGCTTTTTGACAGCTTTATTGATAACTTTGGCGAGCTTATTCAGGTCCGCGGCGGCGATGGTAGGCGAGCTTAGGCGGGCGTATTGGGGCCGGCGATGGCAGGTAAGTAGACACGTTGATAACTAGAGGCCTGTGTATTTCAGAAATTCTGACAGTATCCCATGAGGGTAAGGGTAAGCAGTAATCCTAAGAGCTATAGAAGGGCATTACTAAGCTTTCAATAAGGGGCTAATTAAAAAATGGTTGACACTGAGTTTTTGGATGTTTGTGGTGCAAACGTTTTGTAACTGGGAGTTCTTTAACGTTTTGTGGGCAATAACGTTTTTTGGGCAACTTTATTGAGGGTACAACAACAGTAAGGGAGGGGGCGCCCTATAACAAAGTGCTCACTAAATCTAGTGATTTGTGGCTATATAATTAAGGATCCACAGTGTGGAAATATAACAACCTCAGTAGAGAAAGAACTAAACCTCATAGAGAAAGAACAATACCTCATAGAGAAAAAAAGGGTAAAATATAGTATTAAATGGCTATACTACAATATAAAATATCTCAAAGTGAGAAGCAATATGGTGATCCAATAATGCAATAGTATATGGTATATGGTGAACGATGGTACATCAAAAATCAATATCAGAAGCAAACATGGGTGAGTGACTCTATATTGGTTGAGTTATAAAGTCACAATATTAAGTAACAAGTCTCTGGTGAGAAGATCGAGGCAGCTATCTGTAGAGGCCGGGATCAAAGGCAGCAATCTACAAAAGACAAGAAAAGACAGATGCGCCACATGGCCCAATATTGTTTGGTCCAAAATCAACTATATATATGAGGGATTGAACTCACATTTGTGGAAGCACCTCAATCAGTGCTAAGGGAGCAGTCTGGGATCTATAACAGTCATTCACCACAAAATAAGATACATAGAGCGCTAGCGTACATAAAACATAACCTTTATTTTGGTTATTTAGAACAGGACATATAGTCAATCAAATGGATAGAGATGGGATACCTCTGGCTGGCAGGCTTACGCGTTTCGGCAAAGCCGTAATCATAGCATACTATGCCAGCCACAGGTGTGCTTTATATACAAAATTGGAAACAACACCATTGGTTAAAAGGACATGTCATTAAAAACAACAATACGCCCAGAGAAATTTACATTTAACCCCCTATATTCCGGAGGTGAAAGAACAGAATTGATCCTTAATAACATTTTAAATCTATATCTATATAGGTATTTTTGGAACACATGAGGTTATGCACAGTAAATAAATCATCCATCATAGGCGATATATCAGTATTTATATTTACTACCCAAAGATCACAGTCACAGCTTATCACGTCATATCTATAGCCTACAGTAACGGCCTTCTGTTTAGATAAGCTATAAAGTTAATTATATAATATATAACTATTGGCTATCGTCACTAGGGCTAAAATAGTGTGAGTATAGTGGTCTTAAGATGTATTAGGCAATTGTGTTACAATAGTAAATTCAAAGAGACATTTAATGTCTAGGTTGCTCTTAGATGTCTTATTGCATGTTGGTACATCATAGAGGGTAGGGGGGGGAATGGGGTTATGTTGGTTTTATGGGGAGGGGGAATGTGTTGTGGAGGGATGTTATTTAATGTTTTATGAAAGATCGGGGTAACATTATTCCCAATAGTTTATCAGGTCGAATTCTGAGTTCAGGCCTTTTGGTATTCTGGTATCCATTTTTAGGATCCACAGCATTTCTCTTTTAGATAGAGTTACTCCACGGTCACCCCCTCTTTTTGGTCTAGGAACCATATCTATTGGTTGCCATGAAAAGCAGGTAAAATCTTTCTTATGTACCTGTGCAAAATGATGCACCACAGGGGTAGTTGCTTTGCCTCTTCTAATGGTAGACAAATGCTCAATAATTCTTGTTCTAATGTCCCTAGTGGTGAGCCTGATGTACTGTTTTCCACATGCCGTGCAGGTTATACAGTAGATGACAAAAGTAGATGTGCAATTGAGACAGAAATTAATCTCGTAGGTTTTCCCTGTTGTAGTAGAGGTAAAGTGTTCTGACACAGTTAGATAATCGCATGCTCCACATCTTGAGCTTCCACATTTGTAGGAGCCTTTACAGCTAAGCCAGGCACTCCCCTGGGTAATAGTCTTTGGTAAGACTGTTGGGGACAATATATTGCCTAAGCTCTTGTTTCGTCTATATGAGCATCTAAGCCCTTCTTTGACACATTGTGTGAGTCTATCGTCTGCTATTAACATACCAAAATGGTATTTGACAATTCTGCATACTTCCTCATACTGGGCACTGTACTCAGTGACAAATGTAACTCCTTTTTGTGCCTTCCCATTTGCCTGGTTGGGTTTATCCCTTAACAAATCACGTCTGTCCATTTTATCCACCTCTCTTTGTGCCCTATTTATTATTTTTCTTGGATAGCCTCTCTGGGATAAACGTTTCCTCACTTCCATCATTTGGTTGGCACTCTCATTGGCTTCGGAACAATTCCGTTTGGCCCTTATGAGTTGCCCCTTGGCTATAGCATACGGCACATGTCTGGGGTGGCAGCTTTTTGCATGTAGTAGTGAGTTGCCTGATATAGGTTTTCTATATAGGCTTGTTTCGATCCGACCCTCAGGAGTCCCACTCAGTACCACATCCAAAAAGTTAATTTTGGTCCGTTGAATTTCATTTGTAAATTTTAGACCAATATCATTATCATTAAGTTTCCCTAGAAACTTTTCCAAATCATCAAGGCCGCCCTCCCAGATGAGGATTAGATCATCTAGAAAGCGGCGGTAAAAGGTAATGCAACCACGGAGGGGGTTCTTATCTCCAAAGATGTGGGACAGCTCCCACCAACCCATAAATAGGTTGGCGTAGGAGGGGGCAAACTTGGCCCCCATAGCTGTCCCACATCTCTGGAGATAGAACACACCCTCAAATTCAAAAAAGTTGTGAGTTAACAAGAACTCAGCCACTTGCAATATATATCTCTGAAAACCTTCAGTAAGGGAGGACCAACTCCTAAGGAAGAATGACATAGCTTCCAATCCCTTTGAATGGGGAATGGAAGAATAAAGGGCTGTGACGTCTATGGTGACCCACAGGTTATTCCCCTCTACCCATGCAACATCGTTCATTAGATTCATAAGGTGTTTGGTGTCCCTGAGATAGCTCGGGAGGGCTTCAACAAATGGATGTAAAATCATGTCCAGCCATTGAGACAGACGTTCAAAGAGAGACCCTATACCACTCACTATAGGTCGTCCTCTTACATCCGTGAGGGACTTATGCACCTTAGGTAGATGATGGAATACTGGAGTGACCGGATGTTCAACAAATATATATGACATAGTGTCCTGATCAATAAAGCCATTTTCCATTCCATCATCTAAAAGGTGCATAAGTTCCCTCTTGAACCGACTTGTGGGGTTCGTGGTCAAAACTGAATAACATTGTCTGTCATCCAGTTGGCGCATTGCTTCATTGACATATTGCGCCCTATTCATCACCACCACTGAACCACCCTTATCTGCATTTTTTATGACCAGATCATGGTTATTGGCCAGGGAGGACAGCGCTTCCCTCTCAATTTTATTCAAATTATTTGAGGTATTACGGCCAGCAGAGTCAGCTAGGAGCTTAAGATCACGCTCCACTCTTTTATAGAAATTTTCAATTATATTCCCCCTGCTTTGTATTGGGTAGAATTTTGAAGGAGGTTTTAAACTTTTTGCTTTGCTAATGCTTTGTATAGTTTCAATTCCCTCACTTTCTAGCATAAGAGTGTTTAGTGAAACTAAGTCACATGATTCAGGAAAGCTCAGATCAGTGTTCAGATTGGTGGTGACCCATTTGGTACCCTCCCCTTCACAAACAGACATAGTATCATTGCCTGAAAAATGACCTTTTAATGTTACATTTCGGATTAACCGATTTACATCAATAATTGTGTGAAAGAGATTGAAATTCATGGTTGGTACAAAGCCCAAACCAAGACTTAATACACGTATCTGGGCATCTGTTAACACTATGTCAGAAAGATTTATAACACATGTCATTTGTATTTTGTTTGATTCCTCGTCTCCCTCAACTTGTATCCTGGCTTCTGCTGGCCTCTTGCCCTTCCCCCCCTGTCTGGGTTGCTCTGGGGCAAGGAAAAAACCTGTTGCAAATGTTCTTGCCCTATGTCTGAATTAGTAGGTTTAGCTAGTCCGCCTCTTAGTTCTGTTGATACTGTGGCTGGTTCACTAGCTTTATATTTGCTCCCTGTCTCCCTTTGTCCATTGTTCTGATTAGAGATTGTATTTATGTGTGTTGTTGTATGAATGTTTGTGTGCTCAACCTGGCTATTTTTTAGAATGCCTCTCGGTGTTATAGTCTCATCCCCACTAGCACTATCTCCTGACTCTGCCTCAGTGTCGGAAAAGGTCACTTGAGTCTGTCTCCTACCCCTCCTTTTACGTCTCCCTCTACTACGATTCTGTTGTCTGCGAACCTGAGTTCGTCTTGTCAGGTTCCACACATAAACTGAGTCTGTGTCATAGTCAGTCTGGTCGCGTATGTATTTATTGTGCTTAGTATCAATAACTGATTTCTTAACCTAAACAATAGTATTTCTTAGAACCATGTCAAATCTACCATAATCTAAGTCATTTCTTCTGGAATTGAGCTCTGTTTGTATTTCACATATGTTTTCTCTAACACAGGACAACATTTTTGTTTTATATTCACAAAGCAATAACATTAATCTCACGGAGCAATCTGTTAATATCATATTCCAAGCTTTTATAAATTCAGAGTCATTTGTATCAAATGTAGGATACTTGTTAATTCGTAATCCTCTTGGGACAATACACAACTCAATATATTTATTCATAGACCAAATGTCCCATTGTAGCTTTATTTCTCTGATTTTAAGCTTTTCCATATCATCAAAAAGTTCCCCTAAAGAGGAATAAGCTTTGTCAGTTGAAAAAATCCTGGAAAGTTCTGTATCCGGTTCACCTCCAGTCTCTATCGGTTGTAATGAGAAGTACTGAGTGACCATGGTATTATCCATATTAAAGTCCCCCTGCATGTTTAGAACTGACCTCTCAAGCGCTGCCCAGATGCGCTAACAGATACACAATACCAAAAGCAAAATGAGCAGGTCAGTTACATAAACAAGGTAGATGATGCAAAGAAACTTTTTTCATTCATATACCGCAGCAATTAGCGTTACGGTGTACCCAGAGCAAGTGTACATAAGAATCTAAATCTGTATGCAGTGGAGATAATCAAAAGATACAGTCTCACCTCTGCTGACTTCTACCCGGGGAACTTCTACCTTTCAGCAGGATCCTTATAAGTAGAGCCGGTAATATATGCACCTCCACTTTGATCTGTATCTCCGTATCTCGTCCACCGCTACCCGGCACTTTTCCAGAGGCACTGTGTTTCCCCGCCCACCAGGGGGCGTGTCCAAATTACAGCAGATGATCCTCCAACCGGATAGCTTAGACAGGTACCACATACGCCATCAATCAAACGCTTCCACTCGGAATCCTCCAATCCTCAGGCTGCCTTTCGTTGCGCCTCTTGTACGGACCAATACTGGGGCTCCACTGGTTTTTCAGCGTTCTGTGTTCAGCGTTCAGCGTAGTAGTGTTATTGTATGCTCTGGGGATAATTTGCAGCATGCAATGCAGGGACACTAGCGCTCTCAGGGCAAGGAAATTCACCACAAAATAAGATACATAGAGCGCTAGCGTACATAAAACATAACCTTTATTTTGGTTATTTAAAACAGGACATATAGTCAATCAAATGGATAGAGATGGGATACCTCTGGCTGGCAGGCTTACGCGTTTCGGCAAAGCCGTAATCATAGCATACTATGCCAGCCACAGGTGTGCTTTATATACAAAATTGGAAACAACACCATTGGTTAAAAGGACATGTCATTAAAAACAACAATACGCCCAGAGAAATTTACATTTAACCCCCTATATTCCGGAGGTGAAAGAACAGAATTGATCCTTAATAACATTTTAAATCTATATCTATATAGGTATTTTTGGAACACATGAGGTTATGCACAGTAAATAAATCATCCATCATAGGCGATATATCAGTATTTATATTTACTACCCAAAGATCACAGTCACAGCTTATCACGTCATATCTATAGCCTACAGTAACGGCCTTCTGTTTAGATAAGCTATAAAGTTAATTATATAATATATAACTATTGGCTATCGTCACTAGGGCTAAAATAGTGTGAGTATAGTGGTCTTAAGATGTATTAGGCAATTGTGTTACAATAGTAAATTCAAAGAGACATTTAATGTCTAGGTTGCCCTTAGATGTCTTATTGCATGTTGGTACATCATAGAGGGTAGGGGGGGAAGGGGGTTATGTTGGTTTTATGGGGAGGGGGAATGTGTTGTGGAGGGATGTTATTTATGTTTTATGAAAGATCGGGGTAACATTATTCCCAATAGTTTATCAGGTCGAATTCTGAGTTCAGGCCTTTTGGTATTCTGGTATCCATTTTTAGGATCCACAGCATTTCTCTTTTAGATAGAGTTACTCCACGGTCACCCCCTCTTTTTTTTCTGACCACTATACTCACACTATTTTAGCCCTAGTGACGATAGCCAATAGTTATATATTATATAATTAACTTTATAGCTTATCTAAACAGAAGGCCGTTACTGTAGGCTATAGATATGACGTGATAAGCTGTGACTGTGATCTTTGGGTAGTAAATATAAATACTGATATATCGCCTATGATGGATGATTTATTTACTGTGCATAACCTCATGTGTTCCAAAAATACCTATATAGATATAGATTTAAAATGTTATTAAGGATCAATTCTGTTCTTTCACCTCCGGAATATAGGGGGTTAAATGTAAATTTCTCTGGGCGTATTGTTGTTTTTAATGACATGTCCTTTTAACCAATGGTGTTGTTTCCAATTTTGTATATAAAGCACACCTGTGGCTGGCATAGTATGCTATGATTACGGCTTTGCCGAAACGCGTAAGCCTGCCAGCCAGAGGTATCCCATCTCTATCCATTTGATTGACTATATGTCCTGTTTTAAATAACCAAAATAAAGGTTATGTTTTATGTACGCTAGCGCTCTATGTATCTTATTTTGTGGTGAATTTCCTTGCCCTGAGAGTGCTAGTGTCCCTGCATTGCATGCTGCAAATTATCCCCAGAGCATACAATAACACTACTACGCTGAACGCTGAACACAGAACGCTGAAAAACCAGTGGAGCCCCAGTATTGGTCCGTACAAGAGGCGCAACGAAAGGCAGCCTGAGGATTGGAGGATTCCGAGTGGAAGCGTTTGATTGATGGCGTATGTGGTACCTGTCTAAGCTATCCGGTTGGAGGATCATCTGCTGTAATTTGGACACGCCCCCTGGTGGGCGGGGAAACACAGTGCCTCTGGAAAAGTGCCGGGTAGCGGTGGACGAGATACGGAGATACAGATCAAAGTGGAGGTGCATATATTACCGGCTCTACTTATAAGGATCCTGCTGAAAGGTAGAAGTTCCCCGGGTGGAAGTCAGCAGAGGTGAGACTGTATCTTTTGATTATCTCCACTGCATACAGATTTAGATTCTTATGTACACTTGCTCTGGGTACACCGTAACGCTAATTGCTGCGGTATATGAATGAAAAAAGTTTCTTTGCATCATCTACCTTGTTTATGTAACTGACCTGCTCATTTTGCTTTTGGTATTGTGTATCTGTTAGCGCATCTGGGCAGCGCTTGAGAGGTCAGTTCTAAACATGCAGGGGGACTTTAATATGGATAATACCATGGTCACTCAGTACTTCTCATTACAACCGATAGAGACTGGAGGTGAACCGGATACAGAACTTTCCAGGATTTTTTCAACTGACAAAGCTTATTCCTCTTTAGGGGAACTTTTTGATGATATGGAAAAGCTTAAAATCAGAGAAATAAAGCTACAATGGGACATTTGGTCTATGAATAAATATATTGAGTTGTGTATTGTCCCAAGAGGATTACGAATTAACAAGTATCCTACATTTGATACAAATGACTCTGAATTTATAAAAGCTTGGAATATGATATTAACAGATTGCTCCGTGAGATTAATGTTATTGCTTTGTGAATATAAAACAAAAATGTTGTCCTGTGTTAGAGAAAACATATGTGAAATACAAACAGAGCTCAATTCCAGAAGAAATGACTTAGATTATGGTAGATTTGACATGGTTCTAAGAAATACTATTGTTGAGGTTAAGAAATCAGTTATTGATACTAAGCACAATAAATACATACGCGACCAGACTGACTATGACACAGACTCAGTTTATGTGTGGAACCGGACAAGACGAACTCAGGTTCGCAGACAACAGAATCGTAGTAGAGGGAGACATAATAGGAGGGGTAGGAGACAGACTCAAGTGACCTTTTCCGACACTGAGGCAGAGTCAGGAGATAGTGCTAGTGGGGATGAGACTATAACACCGAGAGGCATTCTAAAAAATAGCCCGGTTGAGCACACAAACATTCATACAACAACACACATAAATACAATCTCTAATCAGAACAATGGACAAAGGGAGACAGGAAGCAAATATAAAGCTAGTGAACCAGCCACAGTATCAACAGAACTAAGAGGCGGACTAGCTAAACCTACTAATTCAGACATTGGGCAAGAACATTTGCAACAGGTTTTTTCCTTGCCCCAGAGCAACCCAGACAGGGGGGGAAGGGCAAGAGGCCAGCAGAAGCCAGGATACAAGTTGAGGGAGACGAGGAATCAAACAAAATACAAATGACATGTGTTATAAATCTTTCTGACATAGTGTTAACAGATGCCCAGATACGTGTATTAAGTCTTGGTTTGGGCTTTGTACCAACCATGAATTTCAATCTCTTTCACACAATTATTGATGTAAATCGGTTAATCCGAAATGTAACATTAAAAGGTCATTTTTCAGGCAATGATACTATGTCTGTTTGTGAAGGGGAGGGTACCAAATGGGTCACCACCAATCTGAACACTGATCTGAGCTTTCCTGAATCATGTGACTTAGTTTCACTAAACACTCTTATGCTAGAAAGTGAGGGAATTGAAACTATACAAAGCATTAGCAAAGCAAAAAGTTTAAAACCTCCTTCAAAATTCTACCCAATACAAAGCAGGGGGAATATAATTGAAAATTTCTATAAAAGAGTGGAGCGTGATCTTAAGCTCCTAGCTGACTCTGCTGGCCGTAATACCTCAAATAATTTGAATAAAATTGAGAGGGAAGCGCTGTCCTCCCTGGCCAATAACCATGATCTGGTCATAAAAAATGCAGATAAGGGTGGTTCAGTGGTGGTGATGAATAGGGCGCAATATGTCAATGAAGCAATGCGCCAACTGGATGACAGACAATGTTATTCAGTTTTGACCACGAACCCCACAAGTCGGTTCAAGAGGGAACTTATGCACCTTTTAGATGATGGAATGGAAAATGGCTTTATTGATCAGGACACTATGTCATATATATTTGTTGAACATCCGGTCACTCCAGTATTCCATCATCTACCTAAGGTGCATAAGTCCCTCACGGATGTAAGAGGACGACCTATAGTGAGTGGTATAGGGTCTCTCTTTGAACGTCTGTCTCAATGGCTGGACATGATTTTACATCCATTTGTTGAAGCCCTCCCGAGCTATCTCAGGGACACCAAACACCTTATGAATCTAATGAACGATGTTGCATGGGTAGAGGGGAATAACCTGTGGGTCACCATAGACGTCACAGCCCTTTATTCTTCCATTCCCCATTCAAAGGGATTGGAAGCTATGTCATTCTTCCTTAGGAGTTGGTCCTCCCTTACTGAAGGTTTTCAGAGATATATATTGCAAGTGGCTGAGTTCTTGTTAACTCACAACTTTTTTGAATTTGAGGGTGTGTTCTATCTCCAGAGATGTGGGACAGCTATGGGGGCCAAGTTTGCCCCCTCCTACGCCAACCTATTTATGGGTTGGTGGGAGCTGTCCCACATCTTTGGAGATAAGAACCCCCTCCGTGGTTGCATTACCTTTTACCGCCGCTTTCTAGATGATCTAATCCTCATCTGGGAGGGCGGCCTTGATGATTTGGAAAAGTTTCTAGGGAAACTTAATGATAATGATATTGGTCTAAAATTTACAAATGAAATTCAACGGACCAAAATTAACTTTTTGGATGTGGTACTGAGTGGGACTCCTGAGGGTCGGATCGAAACAAGCCTATATAGAAAACCTATATCAGGCAACTCACTACTACATGCAAAAAGCTGCCACCCCAGACATGTGCCGTATGCTATAGCCAAGGGGCAACTCATAAGGGCCAAACGGAATTGTTCCGAAGCCAATGAGAGTGCCAACCAAATGATGGAAGTGAGGAAACGTTTATCCCAGAGAGGCTATCCAAGAAAAATAATAAATAGGGCACAAAGAAAGGTGGATAAAATGGACAGACGTGATTTGTTAAGGGATAAACCCAACCAGGCAAATGGGAAGGCACAAAAAGGAGTTACATTTGTCACTGAGTACAGTGCCCAGTATGAGGAAGTATGCAGAATCGTCAAATACCATTTTGGTATGTTAATAGCAGACGATAGACTCACACAATGTGTCAAAGAAGGGCTTAGATGCTCATATAGACGAAACAAGAGCTTAGGCAATATATTGTCCCCAACAGTCTTACCAAAGACTATTACCCAGGGGAGTGCCTGGCTTAGCTGTAAAGGCTCCTACAAATGTGGAAGCTCAAGATGTGGAGCATGCGATTATCTAACTGTGTCAGAACACTTTACCTCTACTACAACAGGGAAAACCTACGAGATTAATTTCTGTCTCAATTGCACATCTACTTTTGTCATCTACTGTATAACCTGCACGGCATGTGGAAAACAGTACATCGGGCTCACCACTAGGGACATTAGAACAAGAATTATTGAGCATTTGTCTACCATTAGAAGAGGCAAAGCAACTACCCCTGTGGTGCATCATTTTGCACAGGTACATAAGAAAGATTTTACCTGCTTTTCATGGCAACCAATAGATATGGTTCCTAGACCAAAAAGAGGGGGTGACCGTGGAGTAACTCTATCTAAAAGAGAAATGCTGTGGATCCTAAAAATGGATACCAGAATACCAAAAGGCCTGAACTCAGAATTCGACCTGATAAACTATTGGGAATAATGTTACCCCGATCTTTCATAAAACATTAAATAACATCCCTCCACAACACATTCCCCCTCCCCATAAAACCAACATAACCCCCTCCCCCCCCTACCCTCTATGATGTACCAACATGCAATAAGACATCTAAGGGCAACCTAGACATTAAATGTCTCTTTGAATTTACTATTGTAACACAATTGCCTAATACATCTTAAGACCACTATACTCACACTATTTTAGCCCTAGTGACGATAGCCAATAGTTATATATTATATAATTAACTTTATAGCTTATCTAAACAGAAGGCCGTTACTGTAGGCTATAGATATGACGTGATAAGCTGTGACTGTGATCTTTGGGTAGTAAATATAAATACTGATATATCGCCTATGATGGATGATTTATTTACTGTGCATAACCTCATGTGTTCCAAAAATACCTATATAGATATAGATTTAAAATGTTATTAAGGATCAATTCTGTTCTTTCACCTCCGGAATATAGGGGGTTAAATGTAAATTTCTCTGGGCGTATTGTTGTTTTTAATGACATGTCCTTTTAACCAATGGTGTTGTTTCCAATTTTGTATATAAAGCACACCTGTGGCTGGCATAGTATGCTATGATTACGGCTTTGCCGAAACGCGTAAGCCTTCCAGCCAGAGGTATCCCATCTCTATCCATTTGATTGACTATATGTCCTGTTTTAAATAACCAAAATAAAGGTTATGTTTTATGTACGCTAGCGCTCTATGTATCTTATTTTGTGGTGAATTTCCTTGCCCTGAGAGCGCTAGTGTCCCTGCATTGCATGCTGCAAATTATCCCCAGAGCATACAATAACACTACTACGCTGAACGCTGAACACAGAACGCTGAAAAACCAGTGGAGCCCCAGTATTGGTCCGTACAAGAGGCGCAACGAAAGGCAGCCTGAGGATTGGAGGATTCCGAGTGGAAGCGTTTGATTGATGGCGTATGTGGTACCTGTCTAAGCTATCCGGTTGGAGGATCATCTGCTGTAATTTGGACACGCCCCCTGGTGGGCGGGGAAACACAGTGCCTCTGGAAAAGTGCCGGGTAGCGGTGGACGAGATACGGAGATACAGATCAAAGTGGAGGTGCATATATTACCGGCTCTACTTATAAGGATCCTGCTGAAAGGTAGAAGTTCGGGTGGAAGTCAGCAGAGGTGAGACTGTATCTTTTGATTATCTCCACTGCATACAGATTTAGATTCTTATGTACACTTGCTCTGGGTACACCGTAACGCTAATTGCTGCGGTATATGAATGAAAAAAGTTTCTTTGCATCATCTACCTTGTTTATGTAACTGACCTGCTCATTTTGCTTTTGGTATTGTGTATCTATAACAGTCACCCAGAAGACCAACAGTCGGCAATGATATGATGTCTGTATCAGAGAGATAAAAAGAAACAAAGGTGCCTATATGGCCTAGTATTGCTTTTACACGGATAAATCAATTGCAAGAAAGAGGAGTAGTACTCACAATAGTTGTAGCATCTCCTTTGATGCTATAGAGGCAGGGTGGGATCAATGTAGTCACCCACCAGACTTAATCACAGGTCAACTGGACACAGGTGGAACATCCAGGGAGACTGGTAATCAGGGCAGGACCAGGATCCGGCAACAATCAGGATTATCCAAAAATGTTTCCCTCTCAGCCAGAGGGATGAGAAGATAGTAGCAAATAATAGCAAGTGTTCAAATATAAAAATTATTTTATTAAAATAATAAAAACAGATCAACGCGTTTCTCAGCAACAAGCTGTTTCATCAGGCTTCATACAACAATGAGGAACACTTGCTATATATATAACCTACATCTTAATAATCTTAATCATTATCACATGGTAATAGGAGGGGCCTAGGATACCATTGGTCCATAGTGAGCCAATCATATTGTAATAAACAAGATGACTATTCTGTCATATGTTAGAATTCCATTAATACATTAAAAATTGGCATACAATTCATCAACAGATTGTTCATGAGATTCCACATATACTGAATGTTGAAAAAATCCATGTATTTCACTAAATAACAATATATCAGGATTTGCATAAATCAATTTAGAACAAATTCATGTCATTGGGAATAGGCAAACATATGTTCATAGTATATAAAATTTCTATAGCACCAGTGGTGATCCATCACATTTCATGAGCCACCAACCCAAGCATGAGCGTCCTAAACAATATAACACTCACAATATTTATTTAATAAAAACTAAAACAGAATCACATACCTTTGTAAGTTCTTAATATCCCATTAAGTTACCATTAAAATATCCTCCACACTTGAGATGTTGATGCAATGTAATTGTTACAAAGTAACAAATTGGTTGGCGTGTTAAGTATTAGAGTGCGCATGTCTTTGCACTACACAATAGCACAACAAATCTATTATTTAGTTGGCGCCTAATGTTTGGCGTTTCAAAGTAGGAACTAAGGGTAGTGAGTGATTTAGTGATCTGCATATTTATCCTAAGCTTGAATAACTTTGCTAAGGGAGAACCGAGGATATTAGTTGTATATACGTAAATAAAATAACACTCTCAAAGTCCGTTACGGCTGACAGCTGTCTAGTGAGCCTAATGTTCTGACGTATAAGCCATTGATTGGATAACGAAAGTTGTGTGAATGGACGTGGGCGTGGGGAGGCAGACCAGAGTGATAATATAACAAAGTACTGACTTTTACTACGGCACAAAGCTAAATAGTTGGATCAGAGTGTCTATTGCCAACCCATAAGGGCATATTAATGTTAATCGCATATATATTAAAATACACACTCTCAAAGCCCGTTACTCAAGGCCTGTTAATGTAAAAATACACACTCTCAAAGCCCATTACGGCTATCGAATTGTCAGATCAGCCCTATGCTCTGACGTTTTAACTATTGATTGGGTAGGAGAAATTATGTGATTGGATGTAAACGTGGTGAGGCGGACCAAGGTGGTGATAATACTAAGTTCTAACATTTAATACAGCACAAAACTAGATGATTGGACCGGAGTGTCTAGTGCATGCCTAAAGGGGCGTATTGGCACAGTATAATTGAAACATATACACTGGCTTTGCGCAAGTTATAGTGGTCCCTAATAGAATACACATAATACAGAGTGCCTAACAGATTCCTAGTTCTTATGTGTTATACCGCAAAAGTGTTATAATTTAGACTGCATTAAGTATTATAAATTAAACTACATTACTAATAGATTAGGTGTAAAAGCATGATCGTATCGCAGCCATGAGGTTGGCTAATATATAGTTAGTTGTCTGACTGTAATAAGAGTATGGTATTAAATGTAATAACATTTGTCAAATCTATTGTAATTGAATATAGTGAATATAGAAATAAGGTGAAAATAAAGAGTTACTATGAACGTGATAATGTGAAATATTTTGGACAATATAGGGGCAACCTATTGTTACATTAGTAATAATAAATAATAATACGTGAACAGTGAATGATGAGATTTTCTCACATAAGAGAAATCATGGAGACTAGGAGTGATATTAATACCTGATAAACGGTACATATATATAGCGGGTGATATAATACTCAATGATAGAGTTGGAGAAAAACTTGAGTGTAAAGTAAAGTAAAATGAAGATAAATGTGAAACCATATGTGTAGGGTGACTATGTAATAGTGTGGGATAATGTGTGATAAAGGGATCATAAAATTGTACAAGGCTATAATTAGATAATAGATACGAAAAGTAATTTAAGAACTAGATCACAGGTGTTAAACTGACCAAGGGCTATAATCATGTTAAAAGTGTTATAAAAGCCAGAGACTATATTAATGTGAGTGTAATGGTATTGGGGTCTCTATTTCATATTTAGAATAGATCAAAAGCCGCTAGGTCGACACATTCATTGAGGCCATCCGGTGCTAAAGTATGTAGTTTATGAATCCAATAAGTTTCTCTGCGACGCAGAGTTAACATAGGATTATGACTATTGCGAGGTATCTGTTCTATTGGTAGTATAGATAATGTTTTTGAACTACCTTTATGCGCATATGCACAATTTCTAGACAGGCTGTGTTTCAAGAATTTCCTCTTAATATTATATACATGTTCGATCCACCGTTTTCTGATGGTGCGTCCTGTGCGGCCCACATACTGGACCCCACAGACGCAACTGATCAGATAGACTACATACGTAGATTCGCATGATAGCCTTTTGTTAATTTTAAAGTGTTCTCCTGTTTGATTAGAGGTAAAGAAATTAGTCCCACTTTTAACTGACCTGCACATATTGCATCTGGATTTGAGGCATTTGAATAGCCCATGTCTAGGCAAAAAATTGTTCAAGAAGGTCTTATTAGGCCCCAATTTCTGTTGGTAATTCTTATTTTTGTCTCTAACTACTTTGCTAGGGGCTAATTTATTTTTGAGTGTAGGGGCCCTCCTATAGACGACAAGGGGCTTAGAGGAAATATGATTCTTAAGAAACGGGTCATCACAAACTATCGGCCAGTATTTATGGATGGTTTGCTTAATTTCCCTATATTGATTACTATAACCTGTTATAAATAAAGGAGTTTTTAGTGTATCAGAGGGTTGTGATTTTGTTTCTTTATTCTCTTTCTTATTTGGTATTAAGTATTTATCTCTATCATCATTTAAAGCTCTAAGATACCCATTTTGCACCAAATCTAACGGATAGCCTTTTTCCAAAAATCTATCCTTTAGTATGATAGACTGTTTGATATATCCTTCTACTGAACTACAGTTTTGCCTAATGCGCCTAAATTGTCCGTATGGCACGTTTTTCTTCCAGCTATAGTAATGATTGCTCTTAAAATTAAGGAAACTTGCAATCTACTTTTTTGAAAAAAGTTTCAGATGATATAGTACCAGTTTCTGAAAAATATAATGATAGATCTAAATATTCAATCCTCGTTGGTTGGATATTACTTGTGAATTCGAGACCAAACTCGTTAAGGTTAAGAGATGATGAAAATGAGAGGGCTTCTTCATGTGTTCCCCTAAAGATGAAGATAAGGTCATCTATATAACGGCCATAGAACACCAGACTCGCACCCATAGGAGACCCATAAACATGGGTCTCCTCAAATTTGCCCATATAAAGATTTGCAAAAGTGGGTGCGAATCTGGTGCCCATGGCTGTACCTTTTATCTGGAGATAATACCTTCCCTGATAGATAAAGTAATTGTGGTGTAATATGAAACGTATTATATCAATAATGAACAATTGTTGTTTATGGGGCATGTATATATCAGTTTCCAAGTAAGATTGGATCACTGTAAAACCCTTGTCGTGGGGGATATTGGAGTACAACGAGCTAACATCGCTCGTTATCCACCAAATATCAGAACTATTTTTAGTCAATCCTAAGTTTGTAAGTTTGTTGAGTAAATCGGTAGAATCTTTGATATAAGAAGGCAAAGTAATTACATGCTTCTGTAAAAATGAATCCACATAGGCAGACAGATGGTCAGTTAAGCTGTCAATGCCAGCCACTATAGGCCTCCCAGGGGGATTGGACGTGTCCTTGTGAATTTTGGGAAGATGGTAATAGAAAGCAACACAAGGATTTTTAGGGTAAAGATACTCTTTTTCTTTTTTTTAGTGATAATTCCTTCATCAAATCCTTCAGATAGAAGGGATAGAAGTTGTTTGGAAAATATTCTGTCTGCCTCCAGGATGTAATCTTGGATATTCTGAATTACCGTCCCACCTCCCTTATCCGCTTGACGGATTACCAGACTACTATTGGTACTTAAAGAGTTAAGGGCTTGTCGTTCTCCCGGACTTAAATTGCTCTTATATCTAGATTTTTTGGGCAGTCTTTCAAGGTCCTTAAGAACCATGGATTGGTATATACTGATATGTGAGTTTTTGGTCCTAGGGGGGTTAAAGTTAGATCTAGGTTTAAAATCTGTATGTATGTATTTCTCAGTAAGTTGTTCCAGCAGAGTATCGGGTTCATAAGCCAAGATGCCATCATTCAGACGCTCATGCATAGTGTCTAAAATTATAGGCTTGTTAGTGGTGTGTTTAAGTCGTTTCTCGGCAAAAAACTTTTGTAGAGACAATTTCCTAGTGAAATTATTAACATCCACAAATAACTGAAACATATTAGAATTATTGGAAGGACAAAATGATAGCCCTTTTCCCAATACCCTAATCTCACCATCGGTTAGCTCATGGTTAGACAAATTGAAAATACCCTTCCTAAATTTTAGTAATTTTTCTTTTTTGGTGGTTGTAGATCTTCCTCTACTTCCCCGTTTCCATGCGCTCTTTTTTGACGCGGTGGTCGGGGGACATAGACCACTGCTCTATTGGGTGGTTTTGGCCCACCTCTAAAAAAGGGGTTTGACACAGATCTCCATTGTGTGAAATAGGGGGATTATTAGGAGGTTGTTGATCCTCATTATTTAATACATGGTATATATTTTCTGACTCAAATGATCTAAAGTTAATTCCAGATTGGTAGTTATGATCCTGAGCTTTATACAAATCGTAGTTTGGTCTCTCTCTGGGTGTAGGATTGTCCACATGTGTGTTGGTCAATATATGTCGTTGAGCTTCATAGTTGTAATCATGGATTCTCTGTAAGTTGTGATTTGACCTCTCTTTGGGTGTGTGTTTATCAACATGTGTGCGGGTTGATGTGTGTCGTGGGGCATCGTAATGACTAGAGTGTCTGTTAGAATCATAGTTATATGAATTAGATGAATTGTCAACTTGATGGGGATTATGATTGTTATTTCTATTCCCATAATTCTGTTCACTATTATTGTGTCTATACCCATAATCTTGTTCTCTAGGCCTATCCGATCTATGGTGATAGTAATTTTAATAATTTCTATTATTGTGCGGTCGATCATAGTTGGAGTGTGTATCATAATGTCTTTGTGGATGTCTAGTATGTTCCCTCAAGGGGTTTTGATCATATTGTCTTGATTTGATATAATGTGTTTTCCTCTCATTATTATAATTATTCTGCTCAAAATGATGGTATCTAGACTGTGTATTATGATCCATATGTGATCGGTTGTTGTTTGATCTTTCATTAAAATGTCTGTAATTGTTGTTCTTAGTATTTGCATCTGAAGGATGTGTATAAGTCCTCCTATTGCAGGTACGATTAAAAGTATATACTTCACCTATTACCATGTGATAATGATTAAGATAATGATTAAGATTATTAAGATGTAGGGTATATATATAGCAAGTGTTCCTCATTGTTGTATGAAGCCTGATGAAACAGCTTGTTGCTGAGAAACGCGTCGCTCTGTTTTTATTATTTTAATAAAATAATTTTTATATTTGAACACTTGCTATTATTTGCTACTATCTTCTCATCCCTCTGGCTGAGAGGGAAACATTTTTGGATAATCCTGATTGTTGCCGGATCCTGGTCCTGCCCTGATTACCAGTCTCCCTGGATGTTCCACCTGTGTCCAGTTGGCCTGTGATTAAGTCTGGTGGGTGACTACATTGATCCCACCCTGCCTCTATAGCATCAAAGGAGATGCTACAACTATTGTGAGTACTACTCCTCTTTCTTGCAATTGATTTATCCGTGTAAAAGCAATACTAGGCCATATAGGCACCTTTGTTTCTTTTTATCTCTCTGATACAGACATCATATCATTGCCGACTGTTGGTCTTCTGGGTGACTGTTATAGATCCCAGACTGCTCCCTTAGGACTGATTGAGGTGCTTCCACAAATGTGAGTTCAATCCCTCATATATATAGTTGATTTTGGACCAAACAATATTGGGCCATGTGGCGCATCTGTCTTTTCTTGTCTTATTGAGGGTACACTTGGCTTATTTTTTGGGTCTCAGAACCCACATGGCTAGTTTAAAACCGCTCTGGTGCGGTTCTTTGAGGCTGTAGAGACATCGAGTGAGATGGGCAGGGCCTATTTTCACGCCTCAGATGTGCAGTTGTTTTCACTCAGCAAGCAGCAAGCTCCAACTCCTGAGGGCCCTTGTGGATGTTTTGGGCCAAATCGAAGCTTTAACCCCATATTTACAATCCCTGAGGGCAGGTAGGCGCCACAGCAGGGCTGTGGCGAGGTGCTGGGGGTGTTTTTTCAATCTGGTTTGCACATTAAAGGGTTAAATGTTTTATTTTCTTGTGGGGCAAACTTAACTACCCAAATTGAGTCTGCTATCAAAAATTTGGAAAGTTTGGTGTATTTTAAAGCAGTTTTGCAGAACGTGTATGCTTTTTTTCTCTTAAAGGTGCAGTGCCGTTTTTTAAAATTGTTGTTTTTTCACTAAATAAAGTGTTTTTCAAGCTTGTTTGTAGTCATTACTAGCCTGTTCAACATGTCTGACATTGAGGAAAGTCATTGTTCAATATGTTTAGATGCCATTGTGGAACCGCCACTTAGAATGTGTCCCTCATGCACTGAAAGGTCAATACATTGCAAAGAACATACTTTAGCTACTAAAAGTATGTCGCAGGATGATTCTCAGTCAGAAGAGAATCAGGTTATGCCATCTAATTCTCCCCAAGTGTCACAACCATTAACGCCCGCACAAGCGACGCCAAGTACTTCTAGTGCATCTAATTCTTTCACCCCGCAAGATATGGCCGCAGTTATGAATACTACCGTCACAGAGGTTTTATCTAAGCTGCCTGGGTTGCAGGGGAAGCGCAGTAGGTCTGGTGTGAGAACAAATGTTGAGCCCTCTGACGCTTTATTAGCCATCTCTGATGTACCCTCACAATGTTCTGAGTTGGGGGTGAGGGATTTGCTGTCTGAGGGAGAGATTTCTGATTCAGGAAAGATGTTCCCTCAGACAGACTCAGATATGACGGCTTTTAAATTTAAACTAGAACACCTCCGCTTGTTGCTCAGGGAGGTTTTAGCGACTCTGGATGATTGTGACCCTATTGTAGTTCCAGAGAAATTGTGTAAAATGGACAGATTTCTAGAGGTTCCTGCCTACACTGATGTTTTTCCGGTCCCTAAGAGGATTTCGGACATTGTTACTAAGGAGTGGGATAGACCAGGTATTCCGTTCGCTCCCCCTCCTACTTTTAAGAAAATGTTTCCCATATCAGACACCATGCGGGACTCGTGGCAGACGGTCCCTAAGGTGGAGGGAGCTATTTCTACCCTGGCTAAGCGTACAACTATACCTATTGAGGACAGTTGTGCTTTCAAAGATCCTATAGATAAAAAATTAGAGGGTCTCCTTAAGATAATATTTGTTCATCAGGGTTTCCTTCTCCAACCTATAGCGTGCATTCTTCCTGTAACTACTGCAGCTGCTTTTTGGTTCGAGGCTCTGGAGGAGGCTCTTCAAGTTGAGACCCCACTAGATGATATTCTGGATAGAATTAGGGCTCTCAAGCTAGCTAATTCTTTCATTACAGATGCCGCTTTTCAACTGTCTAAATTAGCGGCAAAGAATTCAGGTTTTGCCATTTTAACGCGTAGAGCGTTTTGGCTTAAGTCCTGGTCTGCTGATGTGTCATCAAAATCTAAGCTTTTAGCCATCCCTTTCAAAGGTAAGACCCTATTCAGGCCTGAACTGAAAGAGATCATTTCAGACATCACTGGAGGGAAAGACCATGCCCTTCCTCAGGATAAGACAAATAAGATGAGGACCAAACAAAATAATTTTCGTTCCTTTCGAAACTTCAAAGGTAGTCCCTCTACCTCTTCCCCTGCTGCAAAACCAGAGGGGAATTTTGCTCAATCCAAGTCAGTCTGGAGACCTAACCAGACTTGGAACAAAGGTAAACAGGCCAAGAAGCCCGCTGCTGCCACCAAGACAGCATGAAGGGGTAGCCCCCGATCTGGAACCAGATCTAGTAGGGGGCAGACTTTCTCTCTTTGCTCAGGCTTGGGCAAGAGACGTTCAGGACTCCTGGGCTTTAGAAATCGTAACCCAGGGGTATCTTCTAGATTTCAAAGATTCTCCTCCAAGGGGGAGATTCCATCTTTCTCGTCTGCAAACCAGACAAAAAGAGAGGCGTTCTTACGCTGTGTAGAAGACCTATATACCATGGGAGTGATCCGCCCAGTTCCGAAAGCAGAACAGGGGCAGGGGTTTTACTCCAATCTGTTTGTGTTTCCCAAAAGAGGGAACCTTCAGACCAATTTTAGATCTCAAGATCCTAAACAAATACCTCAGAGTCCCATCTTTCAAGATGGAGACCATTCGGACTATTTTACCAATGATCCAGGAGGGTCAATATATGACCACCGTGGACTTAAAGGATGCGTATCTACACATCCCTATCCACAAAGATCATCACCAGTTCCTCAGGTTCGCCTTTCTGGACAAGCATTACCAGTTTGTGGCTCTTCCCTTCGGATTGGCCACAGCTCCCAGAATTTTCACAAAGGTGCTAGGGTCCCTTCTGGTGGTTCTAAGGCCACGGGGCATAGCAGTGGCGCCTTATCTGGACGATATCTTAATTCAGGCGTCGACTTATCAACTAGCCAAGTCTCACACGGACATCGTGTTGGCTTTCCTAAGATCTCACGGGTGGAAGGTGAATGTAAAAAAGAGTTCACTTATCCCTCTCACAAGAGTTCCATTCCTGGGAACTCTGATAGATTCGGTGGACATGAAAATTTTTCTGACGGAGGTCAGGAAATTAAGGATTTTAACCACCTGCCGAGTTCTTCATTCCATTCCTCGGCCGTCAGTGGCTCAGTGTATGAAGGTAATTGGACTAATGGTCGCGGCAATGGACATAGTTCAGTTTGCTCGCTTGCATCTCAGACCACTGCAACTATGCATGCTCAAACAGTGGAATGGGGATTATGCAGATTTATCTCCTCAGATAAATCTGGATCAAGAGACCAGAGACTCTCTTCTTTGGTGGTTGTCTCAGGATCATCTGGCCCAGGGAATGTGTTTCCGCAGGCCAGCGTGGGTCATAGTGACGGTGGACGCCAGCCTATTGGGCTGGGGTGCAGTCTGGAATTCCCTGAAAGCACAGGGTTTGTGGACTCAGGAGGAGGCTCGGCCAGATTCATAAGATTCCAGTCGGACAATATCACGACTGTAGCATATATCAATCATCAGGGGGGAACAAAGAGTTCTCTAGCGATGATAGAGGTTACCAAAATAATTAGATGGACAGAGACTCTCTCTTGCCATCTATCAGCATGGTACGACGAGTCCACGGCCCGCCCTGTCATTTTAAGACAGATTATATTTTTCCAGGAGTGGAAAACTGGGAATTGGATTTTCTAAGTCGTCAGACTTTTCATCCGGGGGAGTGGGAACTCCATCCGGAGGTGTTTGCACAATTGATTCATCAATGGGGCACACCAGAATTGGATCTGATGGCATCTCGTCAGAATGCCAAACTTCCTTGTTATGGGTCCAGATAAAGGGATCCTCAAGCAGTACTGATAGATGCTCTAGCAGTACCTTGGTCGTTCAACCTGGCTTATGTGTTTCCACCATTTCCTCTCCTTCCTCGTTTGATTTCCAGAATCAAACAGGAGAGAGCTTTGGTGATTTTGATAGCACCTGCGTGGCCACGCAGGACTTGGTATGCAGACCTGGTGGACATGACATCTCTTCCACCATGGACCTTCTCATTCAAGGTCTGTTCCAGCATCCAAATCTAGTTTCTCTGCGGCTGACTGCCTGGAGATTGAGTGCTTGATTTTATCCAAGCGGGGATTCTCTGGGTCGGTCATAGATACCTTGATTCAGGCTCGAAATCCTGTCACTAGGAAAATTTATCATAAGATATGGCGTAAATATCTTTATTGGTGCGAATCCAAAGGCTACTCATGGAGTAAGATCAGGATTCCTAGGATTTTGTCCTTTCTCCAAGAAGGATTGGAGAAGGGGCTCTCAGCTTGTTCCCTAAAGGGACAGATATCTGCTTTATCAATTTTACTGCACAAGCGTCTTGCAGATGTTCCAGACGTTCAGTCGTTCTGTCAGGCTTTAGTTAGAATCAAGCCTGTGTTTAAACCTGTTGCTCCGCCATGGAGTTTGAATTTAGTTCTTAAAGTTCTTCAAGGGGTTCCGTTTGAACCTATGCATTCCATAGATATTAAGCTTCTATCTTGGAAAGTTCTGTTTTTAGTTGCTATCTCTTCGGCTCCAAGAGTTTCTGAACTATCTGCATTGCAATGCGATTCGCCTTATCTTGTTTTCCATGCT
The DNA here is from genome assembly GCF_027579735.1 of Bombina bombina. NCBI lineage: Eukaryota > Metazoa > Chordata > Amphibia > Anura > Bombinatoridae > Bombina > Bombina bombina. The sequence continues at coordinate 767,780,898 of NC_069500.1, read as the reverse complement.
GATAAGGTAGTTTCGCGTACCAAACCTGGATTCCTTCCTAAGGTTGTTGTTACTAATAAGAATATTAATCAGGAAATTGTTGTTCCTTCTCTGTGTCCTAATCCTTCCTCTAAGAAGGAGCGTCTGTTGCACAACTTGGACGTGGTTCGTGCTTTGAAGTTTTACTTGCAAGCCACCAAAGATTTCCGTCAAACATCTTCTCTGTTGTCTATTCTGGAAAACGTAGAGGTCAAAAAACTACGGCTACCTCTCTTTCTTTTTGGCTGAAAAGCATCATCTGTTTGGCATACGAGACTGCTGGACAGCAGCCTCCTGAAAAATTACAGCTCACTCTACTAGAGCGGTGGCTTCCACATGGGCTTTTAAAAATGATGCTTCTGTTGAACAGATTTGTAAGGCTGCGACTTGGTCTTCGCTTCATACTTTTTCCAAATTTTATAAATTTGATACTTTTGCTTCTTCGGAGGCTATTTTTGGGAGAAAAGTTCTTCAAGCAGTGGTGCCTTCTGTTTAACCATCTGTCTTGCCCCTCCCGTTCATCCGTGTCCTGTAGCTTTGGTATTGTATGTATGCAACAACCGGGAAGCGCTCAAACATTCAAACACTAACTGTGAGTAAAGTCCCCGACGATCAGTGCACTTCACGTAGTCAGACACACCCCCTTGACTTATTCTCAGAATACTCAGCTGTCCTGGTGCGGAGAAACGAGCGCTTCCATCCACGCTCAATTAATAGAACAACACCAACAATCAGCGCACCCAGTAAGGCTGAGAAAAGCAAACGATGGTAAGCAGTGAACTACCTGTTTATTGTTTAGCTCAAACAAATGCTTTTAGTTTTGCTCAAGTGACAGGCAAAATAAGGCAGGAAAAATTAGGTGACCTAATTTTTCCTGCCTTATTTTGCCTGTCACTTACCACTTATGCCTTTTTTACCTGTTTGGCATTGTATGGATATTTACCTATTATATTGAGCATTTGTTTGAGCTAAACAATAAACAGGTAGTTCACTGCTTACCATCGTTTGCTTTTCTCAGCCTTACTGGGTGCGCTGATTGTTGGTGTTGTAGCTTTGGTATTGTATCCCACAAGTAAAGGATGAATCTGTGGACTCGTCGTACCTTATAGAAGAAAAGTAAATTTATGCTTACCTGATAAATTAATTTCTTATATGGTACGACGAGTCCACGTCCCGCCCTGTCATTTTAAGACAGATTATATTTTTTGATTTTAAACTTCAGTCACCTCTGCACCTTTTAGTTTCTCCTTTTTCTTCCTGTACCTTCGGTCGAATGACTGGGGGGTGGAGCTAAGGGAGGAGCTATATAGACAGCTCTGCTGTGGTGCTCTTTGCCACTTCCTGTTAGCAGGAGGATAATATCCCACAAGTAAAGGATGAATCCGTGGACTCGTCGTACCATAGAAGAAATTAACTTATCAGGTAAGCATAAATTTACTTTTTTATGAACAGAATCTGCATCAACAAACCATTTATCTATACACTTTTATGTTGATAAATTGAAAAAATGTATCTATCACACTTGTACAGTGTTACATTATAAATAAGAGTAAATGAAGAAACATATACACACATAAATAAATAGCATACCATATGCTAAATGTAAAACAAAAGCTTTAATGACAAGCACATAGAGCTTTCTATATTACTTAAAATTAATTTGAAATCTTTAAAATTGGTTTTCAATATCTGTTGATGATGATAATAGGGCATTGATAGGACATTTTAACTGGATAAATCAGTGTAGGTCAAAATTAAATTTTGGGTAGACTCAGGAGCGGCACTACTGGAAGCTAGCTGATGACTGGTGGCTGCACATATATGCCTCCTGTCATTGGCTCATCAGTTGTGTTCAGCCAGCTCCTACTAGTGCACTGCTGCAAATTTGATACTAGTAGATTTTTTTTTAAATTACACTCTCTTCAAGTTAGAAAGTGTTCTAATGTATTATTTTATTATTTTAATATTGCGCTATTCTAAGGTTTTAACACATGGTTAAACTCATCTCCAAAGCAGCAATGCACTACTGGGAGCTAGCTGAACACATCTGGGCAGCCAATGACAAGAGGCATATATGTGCAATCAGCAGCACAGGGCTGCTCCTGAGTCTGCCTAGCTATGCTGGTCATCAAATGATACTAAGATAATTAAGTTTGGTAAAATAATTAAACTGAGACGTTTCTTAAAACTGCACACTGTGTGTAAATCTAAAAAGTTTAATTTTGCCTTTAATCTTTGAGACAGCAGACTATGGTTGGGTTTAGACTATAGGAGTCATTTCATTCTTGGAAGCAGACATTATCCAGCTTTGAGCATTTAGCCTAGACGTACAATGAAGGCTGGCAAAATCCGTTTTGCTGCTCAAACACTCCAGTAGACTGCCCAATCCAAACCTGCACCGGGTCATTCAAACCATTGCTACCCAGACAACAAATTCATATGTGTGGTCCTGATTTCATAGGGCAACATTTTGGGTAGCATTGGATTAAAGTGACACTCGACTACAGACTATTCTTGGCTCTCATGGCTTTTTTTATCTCTGAGATTGGAAGAGGCGCTCCCATTAAAAACTTACAATGCGATCAGCACCTAGCGGGTTTTCTCCAACATAGGTGTGTCCGGTCCACGGCGTCATCCTTACTTGTGGGATATTCTCTTCCCCAACAGGAAATGGCAAAGAGCCCAGCAAAGCTGGTCACATGATCCCTCCTAGGCTCCGCCTTCCCCAGTCATTCTCTTTGCCGTTGTACAGGCAACATCTCCACGGAGATGGCTTAGAGTTTTTTGGTGTTTAAATGTAGTTTTTATTCTTCAATCAAGAGTTTGTTATTTTAAAATAGTGCTGGTATGTACTATTTACTCTGAAACAGGAAAGAGATGAAGATTTCTGTTTGTAAGAGGAAAATGATTTTAGCAACCGTTACTAAAATCGATGGCTGTTTCCACACAGGACTGTTGAGAGGAATTAACTTCAGTTGGGGGAAACAGTGAGCAGACTTTTGCTGCTTGAGGTATGACACATTTCTAACAAGACTCGGTAATGCTGGAAGCTGTCATTTTCCCTATGGGAACCGGTAAGCCATTTTCTTAGTTTAAGTAAAAGAATAAAGGGCTTCATTAGGGCTTAAAAAACTGGTAGACATTTTTCTGGGCTAAAACGATTACTTTACTAAGTATATTTGGCAGATTATTACTTTTAATAGTTGTTAAATCTTGGGGATTGTTTTAATAAAAACGGCAGGCACTGTATTGGACACCTTTTTCACTGGGGGCCTTTTCTAGTCATAGACAGAGCCTCATTTTCGCGCCTCTAATGCGCAGTTGTTTTTGGAAAGCATGGCATGCAGATGCATGTGTGAGGAGCTAAGAACCACTGAAAAAGCTTATAGAAGGCATCATTTGGTATCGTATTCCCCTCTGGGCTTGGTTGGGTCTCAGCAAAGCAGATACCTGGGACTGTATAGGGGTTAAATGTAAAAACGGCTCCGGTTCCGTTATTTTAAGGGTTAAAGCTTTCAAATTTGGTGTGCAATACCTTTAAGGCTTTAAGTTACTGTGGTGAAATTTTGGTGAAATTTGAACAATTCCTTCATACTTTTTCACATATTCAGTAATAAAGTGTGTTCAGTTTGAAATTTAAAGGGACAGTAACGGTTTTATTGTAAAACGTTTTTTGTGCTTTGTTGACAAGTTTAAGCCTGTTTAACATGTCTGAACCATCAGATAACGATGTTCTATATGTATGAAAGCCAATGTGTCTCCCCATTTAAATATTTGTGTCATAATGTCCAAACAAAGTAGGGATAATAATGCCATAGATATGATATTGCCCAAGATGATTCCTCTAATGAGGGGAGTAAGCATGGTACTGCATCATCCCCTTCTGTGTCTACACCAGTTTTGCCCACACAAGAGGCTCCTAGTACATCTAGTGCGCCAATACTTATTACCATACAACAATTAATGGCTGTAATGGATAATTCTATTGCATGCATTTTTTCCAAAATGCCTACTTATCAGAGAAAGCGTGATTGCTCTGTTTTAAACACTGAAGAGCAAGAGGACGCTGATGATATCTGTTCTGACATACCCTCACACCTATCTGAAGGGGCCAGGAGGGAGGTTTTGTCTGAGGGAGAAATTTCAGATTCAGGGAAAATTTCTCAACAAGCAGAACCTGATATTGTAACTTTTAAATTTAAATTTCAACATCTCCACGCACTACTTAAGGAGGTATTATCTACTCTGGATGATTGTGACAATTTGGTCATTCCAGAGAAATTAGGTAAGATGGACAAGTTCCTAGAGGTTCCGGTGCCCCCCGATTTTTTTCCTATACCCAAGCGGGTGGCGGACATAGTAAATAAGGAGTGGGAAAGGCCCGGCATACCTTTTGTCCTCCCCCTATATTTAAGAAATTAGTTCCTATAGTCGACCCCAGAAAGGACTTATAGCATACAGTCCCCAAGGTCGAGGGGGCGGTTTCTACTCTAAACAAATGCACTTCTATTCCTATAGAAGATAGTTGTGCTTTCAAGATCCTATGGATTAAAGGTTAGAGGGTTTGCTTAAAAAGATGTTTGTTCAGCAAGGTTACCTTCTACAACCAATTTCATGCATTGTTCCTGTCACTACAGCTGCGTGTTTCTGGTTCGAAGAACTAGAAAAGTCGCTCAATAAAGAATCTTCGTACGAGGAGGTTTTGGACAGTGTTCAAGCTCTTAAATTGGCTAACTCTTTTTTATTTTAGATGCCGCTTTGCAATTAGCTAGATTAGCGGCGAATAATTCAGGGTTTGCTATCGTGGCGCGCAGAGCGCTTTTGCTTAACATCCCTTTCAAGGGTAAAACACTGTTTGGCTCTGACTTGAAAGAGATTATTTCAGACATCACTGGGGGAAAGGGCCACGCCCTTCCTCTGGATAGGTCTTTTAAGGCTAAAAAGAAGCCAAATTTTCGTCCCTTTCGCAGAAACGGACCAGCCTCAAATTCTACACCCTCTAAGCAAGAGGGTAATACTTCTCAAACCAAGCCAGCCTGGAGGCCGATGCAAGGCTGGAACAAGGGTAAGCAGGCCAAGTCACCTGCCACTGCTACCAAAACAGCATGAAGTGTTGGCCCCCGATCTGGGAAGGATCTGGTGGGGGGCAGACTTTCTCTCTTTGCTCAGGCTGGGGCAAGAGATGTTCAGGATCCTTGGGCGCTAGAAATAGTTTCTCAAGGTTATCTCCTGGAATTCAGGGAACTACCCCCAAGGGGAAGGTTCCACGGGTCTCAATTATCTTCGAACAGGCATTCTTACACCGTGTAGAAGACCTGTTAAGCATGGGAGTGATTCATCCTGTTCCATTAGGAGAACAAGGGATGGGTTTTTACTCCAACCTGTTCATAATTCCCAAAAAAAGAGGGAACATTCAGACCTATTTTAGATCTCAAGATTCTAAACAAGTTTCTAAGGGTTTCATCATTCAAAATGGAAACCATTCGAACGATCCTTCCTACCATCCAGGAAGGTCAATTCATGACCACGGTGGACTTAAAGGATGCGTACCTACGTATTCCTATCCACAAGGAACATTTTCGGTTCCTAAGGTTCGCCTTTCTGGACAAGCATTACCTGTGGCACTTCCATTCGGATTAGCCACTGCTCCAAGGATTTTCACAAGGGTACTAGGGTCCCTTCTAGCGGTGCTAAGACCAAGGGGCATTGCAGTAGTACCTTACTTGGACGACATCCTGATTCAAGTGTCGTCTCTGTCAAAAGCAAGGGCTCATACGGACATTGTCCTAGCCTTTCTCAGATCTCACAGGTGGAAAGTGAACATAGAAAAAAGTTCTCTGTCCCCGTCAACAAGAGTTCCCTTCTTGGGAACAATAATAGTTTCCTTAGAAATTAAGGTTTTTCTGACAGAGGCCAGAAAATCAAAACTTCTAAGCTCTTGTCAGGTACTTCATTCTGTTCTTCTTCCTTCCATAGCGCAGTCCATGGAAGTAATAGGTTTGATGGTTGCGGCAATGGACATAGTTCCTTTTGCACGAATTCATCTAAGACCATTGCACCTGTGCATGCTCAGACAGTGGAATGGGGATTATACAGACTTGTCTCCGACGATACAAGTAGATCAAATAACCAGAGATTCACTCCGTTGGTGGCTGACCCTGGACAACCTGTCACAGGGAATGAGCTTCCGCAGACCAGAGTAGGTCATTGTCACGACCGACGCCAGTCTGGTGGGCTGGGGCGCGGTCTGGGAACCCCTGAAAACTCAGGGTCTATGGTTTCGGGAAGCCTCTCTTCTCCCGATAAGCATAATGGAACTGAGAGCGATATTCAATGCTCTCAAGGCTTGGCCTCGACTAGCAAAGGCCAAATTCATAAGGTTTCAATCAGACATCATGACGACTGTTACATATATCAACCATCAGGGGGTAACAAGGAGTTCCCTGGCGATGGAGGAGCATCCGGGGGAGTGGGAACTCCATCTGGAAATCTTTGCCCAAATAACTCAATTATGGGGCATTCCAGACATGGTTCTGATGGCCTCTCGTCAGAACTTCATGGTCCCTTGTTACGGGTCCAAATCCAGGGATCCCAAGGCGACTTTATTGGATACAATAGTAGCACCTTGGATCTTCAACCTAGCTTACGTATTCCCACCGTTTCCTCTCATTCCCAGGCTGGTAGCCAGGATCAATCTGGAGAGGGCTTCGGTGACCTTGATAGTTCCTGTGTGGCCACGCAGGACTTGGTATGCAGACCTGGTGAATGTGTCATCGGCTCCACCATGGAAACTACCTTTGAGACAGGATCTTCTTATTCAGGGTCCATTCGAACATCCGAATCTGGTTTTCCTCCAACTGACTGCTTGGAGTTTGAACGCTTGATTTTATCAAAGCGTGGGTTTTCAGATTCTGTAATAGATACTCTTATTCAGGCTAGAAAGCCTGTAACTAGAAAAATTTACCATAATATATGGAAAAAATATATCTGTTGGTGTGAATCTAAAGGATTCCCATGGAACAAGATAAAAATTCCTAAGATTCTTCCTTTCTACAAGCAGGTTTGGAGAAAGGATTTTCTGCAAGTTCTCTGAAGGGACAGATCTCTGCTTTATCTGTTTTACTTCACAAAAGGCTGGCAGCTGTGCCAGACGTTTAAGCGTTTGTTCAGGCTCTGGTTAGAATCAAGCCTGTTTACAGACCTTTGACTCTTCCCTGGAGTCTTAATCTAGTTCTTTCAGTTCTTCAAGGGGTTCCGTTTGAACCCTTACATTCCGTAGATATTAAGTTATTATCTTGGAAAGTTTTGTTTTAGGTTGCAATTTCTTCCGCTAGAAGAGTTTCTGAGTTATCTGCTCTGCAGTGTTCTCCGCCCTATCTGGTCCATGCAGATAAGGTGGTTTTACGTACTGAGCCTGGTTTTCTTCCGAAGGTTGTTTCCAACCAAAATATTAACCAGGAGATAGTTGTACCTTCTTTGTGTCCGAATCCAGTTTCATAGAAGGAACGTTTGTTACACAATTTGGACGTTGTCCGTGCTCTAAAATTCTATTTAGATGCTACAAAGGATTTCAGACAAACATCTTCCTTGTTTGTTGTTTATTCTGGTAAAAGGAGAGGTCAAAAAGCAACTTCTACCTCTCTATCTTTTTGGCTTAAAAGCATCATCAGATTGGCTTATGAGACTGCTGGACGGCAGCCTCCTGACAGAATCACAGCTCATTCCACTAGGGCCGTGGCTTCCACATGGGCCTTTAAGAACGAGGCTTCTGTTGATCAGATATGTAAGGCAGCGACTTGGTCTTCACTGCACACTTTTACCAACTTTTACAAATTTGATACTTTTGCTTCTTCTGAGGCTATTTTTGGGAGAAAGGTTTTGCAAACCGTGGTGCCTTCCATCTAGGTGACCTGATTTGCTCCCTCCCATCATCCGTGTCCTAAAGCTTTGGTATTGGTTCCCACAAGTAAGGATGACGCCGTGGACCGGACACACCTATGTTGGAGAAAACAGAATTTATGTTTACCTGATAAATTACTTTCTCCAACGGTGTGTCCGGTCCACGGCCCGCCCTGGTTTTTTAATCAGGTCTGATGATTTATGTTCTTTAACTACAGTCACCACGGTATCATATGATTTCTCCTATGCGAATGACTGGGGAAGGCGGAGCCTAGGAGGGATCATGTGACCAGCTTTGCTGGGCTCTTTGCCATTTCCTGTTGGGGAAGAGAATATCCCACAAGTAAGGATGACGCCGTGGACCGGACACACCGTTGGAGAAAGTAATTTATCAGGTAAACATAAATTCTGTTTTTCTTTGCCAATCCTGATTTAAAAACAAAAAGTTTATTTCTGATTTGGTTCTGAGTAGCCTCATTAACACACTGAGGACAGGACACAGGGAGCACCCTGGGTGTTACATATAGGGAGAGGACAAGGTTAAAGGGATATAAACCCAATTTTTTTCTTTCATGATTCAGATAGAGCAGTGATTTTTAACCTTTTTTTTGCCGTGGCACACTTTTTTACATTAAAAAATCCTGTTGCACACCACCATCCCAAAATTTTAAAAAAATTACACATTGTAGCCTAATACAGCATATATATATACACATACACACAAACACACACATACTGTATGTATTGTGCTGTTATGCCATGCCTCCTACAAACTACCCCTGCACTGGGAGTAAAAAACAAGCAAAGTTTAAAAACACTGTTGTCAGTCTGCCGTGGCACACCTGAGGATCTCTCACGGCACACTAGTGTGCCACGGCACACTGGTTGAAAAACACTGAGATAGAGCATGTAATTTAAAAACAACTTTCTAATTTACTCCTATTATAAGTTTTTTTATTCGTTCTCTTGGTATCTTTAGTTAAAAAAGGCAGGAATGTATGCTTAGGTGCCAGCCCATTTATGGTTTAGCACCTGGGTAGCGCTTGCTGATTGGTGACTAAATGTAGCCACCAATCAGCAAGCACTACCCAGGGTGCTGAACCAAAAATGGGCTGGCTCCTAAGCTTTACATTCCTGCTTTTAATAAAGATACCAAGAGAAAAAATTAAAATTGATAATAGAAGTAACTTAGAGCATGACATTTTAAGCAGCTTTCTATCTAAATCATGAAAGAAAAAAATTGGGTTTTATATCTCTTTAAAGACCAGATAAAAATCATAGGAAGAACTTTGGACATATTCAATACCTTCATATCCCATTTGTATTAAAAAAAAATAGTAAAATATATAAGGCATAATGCAGTTGTGATATAGTTCATCCACGTGCAGTTTTCATTGTGTTATATCAGAAATATACTGTTGGCCTAAATGACCAGATTACCTCAACGCCGTTTTCAAAAGGATGTGACGACTGAAGAAATTTTAAGATAAAATCTCTTCTTTTCTTTTTTTTGTTCATGTGATATTTTCGAATACCCTTTTTACAGAAATACTACATTATTTTCAAGTACTTCAGCATTTGGGCAACACATCCCTTTAACTGGAGTAGTGTGGCAGCACGACTTTAACTATACGTTTAACCCTTCTGCAAGGGTTAAACACATAGGGCTATATTACTATTGGCGGGCTATCGTTTGCCTGTGAGTGATATCGGGCTTTTGTGGCCGTTTGCGCGCAAGTACAATTCCGTCCGTATTACAACGTGAAAGTAAATGCAAACGCGTGAGTGTATTCGCGATTGAACATGTGAGACTGTATTACGGAGAGGGTTTGTGAGAGTCTTACTGAGAATGTGTGAGAGAGAGTCTTATAGGGAGCAGGGCCGTCTTTAATATTGACTGTACCCTGGGCAAAAATTTTCTTGGCCCCCCCCCACCCCATGCAATTTCGCTCTCCACCCCAACATCCCAAAAAACAACTAAATCAATTTTTTTTTTTTTTTTTAATTATTAGCCCAGCCGTGGATCATCCACTGCTGGGCTAATCATTTTTAAAAAAAAATGAAATAAATTGCAATATGTGAAACTGGACCTAAGCAGTACTAATAAGTAAATAAATATATAAATTCCTCCACTGTGGATTCATTTAATATTCTTTTAAATGTGATTCTGGTGTGAGGTTAGCTGGTTAAAGAGATTTAGGGCAGCCAACAGGAGCAAAGCAAGGTAAAGACTGAGGAGGAAGCATGGAGGTGCAGACAAATATAAGTTTACTGACTAGAACAGCAGAACTACTATGGGAAGCTGTAAAATCTGAGACAGAGAGAAAATAAAAACTATAAAAATAAACCTTACATTAATGTGTGAAGTATCAGCATGACACTATACATCAGCAACAGCAGCACATGTCACTTCTTTGCTAGGAACAAGTTCCCTCTCACCCTGCACTAGACAATGCTGCATGGGGAGGGGCGTATGTGCACTCACTTATTCTTCCCACTGACACCTTTCTACAAAGCACTGTTCCCCTAACAAACTTCAGTTAGTTGATCTTAGGGCCATAGAAGAAAGAGCAGGGCTAAGGGGACCAGCAGAATGGATACTGTCTGTCCAAGGCTGCATGGATACAGTGTGAGATGAGTCACACAGCCTCAAGACTGAAGAGAGCAGTGTATGCAACTTCACAGATGCTCAAATCCTCACGTGCCTGCCGCTCCATCTTTCTGCTGCATGCGCCTACAGTCAGCCCTACCCAGAAACAATCGCTACCACCAGAGCAGTTACCTGGTAACAGTGGTAACCCCAGCAGGACCTTTTCTGATGCAGTGGGAATGGCTGGATGCCGAGTTAGGACTTTGCATTCAGTGCTGCACAGTGCATATCTAAAACAGCACATGGCAATAGCTTGGCATGTCACATGACACCGGCACGGTCTGGCACAGTTTTTAAAAAAAAAAAAAAATATATAAGCAGAGTATTTTTGACTGTGACAGTATTAGGACTGAATGTGTGTGTTCCCCATGTCACATCAACAGTCTGGTATAAACCATAAAAAAAAAATATATATATATATATATATATTTTTTTTTAGGACTCTTGGGCCCCTCAACAGAGACTGGGCCCTGGGCAGCTGCCCCTTTTGCCCTGTGTTAAAGACGGTCCTGATAGGGAGAATATGTATTAGAGAGGGTGTTACTGAGAATAAGCATGTGCATGGGAGTCTTACTGAGAGTGAGCGTGTGTGTTAGAGAGGGTCTTAGACAGAGAGCATGTGTATGAGACAGGGTCTTACTGA